>NC_039250.1:11596532-11896532 GCF_003368295.1 Carassius auratus
TAACCTGGTCTCACAGAATTCCGTGAAATGTCCACGGGTCCTTAACTCAAAATCCGTGAAGCCATCACGGAATTGCCCCAAATTCCGTGACCCGGCCACGGATATTTCTCCAACGCAAGTCAATGACACTGACCTCCGTGATCCACACACGGATACCCGTTTCAATGACGGAGTACAGAACTCGCTGAACGGACGTGCTTTCTCATTTGGAAACGCAACATTTGAAGTATTTGTTTCTTTTCCAATATCAAATGCCATAATGACATTAACCAGACAGCTGTTGTAGTTATTGCATTGTCCTGTCATCATAAAAATTACGTTTGTTTCAGTTACAAAAGCACCTCCACAACCTGACCTCACTCACTTGTTTAGGAACTTACAAGCTTTTCGTCGACACTGTTGCAATGGCATGTAATTAACTTGGCATTTTTTCTCGTCCTGTCATCATAAAATCCAGTTTGATGGCGTTTTACACACATTTTGGCTATAGTCAGAACTAAAATCTGTGATAGGAGCACGGAGTGAGTCTGTGCTTAGATCACGGATAGCTCTAACGCAAGTCAATGACACTCATCTTCCGTGGTCCACACACGGATCGTTTCAGTGATGGAGTACAGACCTCACTCAATGGACGTGCTATCTCATCTGGAAACGCAACATTTGAAGTATTTATTTTTTTCAACACCAAATACCATGACCAACCTGACTGTTATTGTAACTATTGCATTGTCCTGCCATCATACAGATTCACTTTGATTCTGTTAGCCTAACTAAAATCTGTGATACGAGCACGGAGTGAGTCTGTGCTGAGATCACGGATAACTCTAATGCAAGTCAATGACACTCTTCTTCCGTGGTCCACACACGGAAACCCAGTCTCACGGCAGTTCGTGATTTTGTCACGTAATTTAATCTATTTATTCGTGGCAGGCACACGTTTATTTCCTTATTTTCATGATTGCAGCACGTTTTTTTAAACTAATGCATTTCAACTGGAGGCATCTTTCGTGCATCAGCACAATATTTTCTGATTAATTATTATTATTATTATTTAATTTTTCACAGGACAACAGAAGAAACTCACTGAAACTTGAAAAAAAAATCGGAGCTTAACTTACTGTACAAAACTGAGCAACATACTGTATTGCTGGTGACAAAAACACATTAAAACTTTTTTAGCTGTAAAATGCGCAATGGTTCTTTTTTTACTTTTCATTGATTTTTATTTTTTTCATAGGCCTAGATTAATTTTTTTTTTTTATTACAGAATTCAATATCAAGTCCTTGACACATAACTGTAACACATTTTTACATTAAGAAACAATTTAGTTTAAATAAAAAGAACAAAAAAAAAATAAAAATAAATAAATAAATAAATTATTTATTAGCGATAGGCCTACAGATTTATTAAGAGTTTTTATTAAGGCTATTGTAAAGGCTTCTTAAAAATGCTGTCGCTGATGAGCCTCTGATCGCTGTCAGATTCTGTGATATGAATGTCCGCTAATGGGTTTAGAATGAGCCCCGCTCGGCCCGTGTTCTGGCTTACTGTAATATTTCACCTGTAATAAGACCGAAATAATATAATTAAAATAAAGAAATGAATGAATACATGATAACATCTAAATAAATGTTGATAGATTTAGCGTTATAGTTTTAAAATATTAATAAACAGCAAATCAACACAGAAAGACCTAAATAATAATAATACATAATTAATAAATAGCGCCGCCCCTCCCACTACGCGCATCACGCGCTGTGCGTCAACCCCAAAGCGTCAAAAACTGAAGCGTGGTCAAGCGCCTCTAGCGTCACTGACATGAGATGTTTATCGCTTTGAAATCACGTTCAAGAAGTCTCATTCAGCACACATCGCGATACTTTCCATCAGTTTGCAAGAGCCGCAGGTTGGGTGAGTTATACAGTCTATGGTGAGAAGTAGTAAATATGCTATTTTAATGCCTGTCCTAAAACGTATTCTGTCTTCTTTATTAATCATATGAGCGCCTTATGTTTACTCTCTGTATTACATCGGTCATCCGAGGCTGTCTTTGAGTTTCATTGTGTTTAACTAAATGAGCACAGCTGCTAACTGGTTAAACTCTATCGGTCACGTGACGTGCCACAGACCTGGGATCCGTTTTATATTCATTTCAGGTTCAAAGATGTAAGTTGTATTTGTAGTAAAATCATGGTAACCATGACACCTACAAAAGTAGGTAAAACCCAGTAAACAAGACATTTACCATGTTTTTTTTTTTTTTTTTTTTTTACCACAGTAACTGTAGCTTTACTGTAGTATAGTAATAGCACATTAATCACCAAATTAACTATAGTTGTACCACTGTAATGGTAGTGTTTTAATGTGCTTTTATATGACTTATTTCACAGTAATCACATTTACTGTACCATGCTTGTAATACCTTTTTAATGTAAAAAAAAAAAAAAAAAAAAAAAACTTTTTTCCCATATTGCAGTTCAATTCATATTGGTTTATATCTTAAATATTTTGCTCACAGATCACTATTAACATTCTGTATATAATTCTGTTTTATTTTCTTTCCCCTTGTATTAATTTTTTAGCTGAAAAGACATAAAGTAAGCAGTCACCCCAGTGGTGTTTGTGGAGAGGTATTCCTTCAGAAATGGAGAAGACAGAAAGCTGCAGAGGCAGGTTGGTCTGTGATAGTTTGTCCCTTTTATCAAACATTCCTGTTGTTATCATTTGCACAGCATTTTGTTGTTTCTTAAACTGTTGTACAGTCCAAATACCCACACTTGCCATCTTTGCACATTTCCTTTATTTGGCCCAAGTGAGCATGAAGATCACAATGTGTGTCGATCTTAACATGGCAAAGTTCGTTTCAACTTTGTATTTTAAAAGAAACTTCTAAATGTCTTTTCAATAGTCCCTATTAAAGATGACAATTTATTTTGTGGTGCTTCTAATTAAGTGATAAAAAGAAGTTACAAATGATGTACAAAATAAATATACTTTTCTGTGCACCAAGAAAACATGCAACACTTTGTTTTACTACTAAATTAGTCTCAATTTCTAATTATTATAATTAATATTTCACAAACATTGGAAAGTTGCGTGACCTCCTGTGAGATCTCTGCAAAAAGTCTCACATTAATTGCAAAACATGATGCATGATGGGATACACTAAGCGTTGTATAGCGCTCCGGAGCAGTATTGGAGAGGTTTAGTGTGTGTTAAGGACACTGTGCTTTGGCATTATTAAGACCGAGGACAGTCTCATAGTCACGTACACACACTCTCAAGTGAATAAGACCTCAAGTGTGGGTATCTGGAAAGGGGAAAAGTCTTTAAAATGATCCCTAAATACAGTCGCACGTCAAAGTCTTAATAATTCACTAATGCTTTCATGGTCTAAAAAATAATGTATGTAAGTAATGTATAAGTTAAAGTATATAGTAATGTATAAGTTGCATGTAATGAAATAATATTTCCTTTCTTTCTGTCTTACAGGATTGTTTGCAGATAATGCTGTTCTTCTTTTTCAGAAGTTTTTGGGGAGCCAACCCTCACAAACCTTCCTAAAAACTAAAAGAGCTGTTACTGAGTCTCAGCGACTCTTGCCACAATCAGCTCTTCCCAGGTACATTTGTTTACTCATCAAATGCTCTGGTCTGAATCTTACTTTAAATTAACTTAATTATATGTTTAAAGAGAAATATTGCTCATTGCACACAGAGTAAGATTATCTTGTTTCACAGAAGAGAAGGAAGACCAAGGAAATGATTTGCTCAGGATGAGAAATGAAGATGGTCATCTTGTGCTCAAACAAACAGAAGTCCTCTGGTATGTGTGTGTTGAAGCAATGCTGTGTTACAGGACTTTATGATGATCTCTCACAGGACTGGTCATGTCAGCCGTAATTATTCTTTCCAATGTTTTTATATTTATTTTATTTTATTTGATACAGCTATAATAATTATAGCATGTTAGCAAAGTTTGACTGGAACATTTTTAATCTAAAGTTTTAAAAAAACACCACCTGTTATTCTTAAAAGCATACAAGTGTCATAAAAGTGGTTTAATTGATATAAACACCAATTGACATTATCTCACTGTTTTGTGAATGTTGTGTTATAAATTGTGACTTGATAGTTGATTGGTTTGAGCAAAGCCTTACACTGCACAGACTAAAACACATTTGTGAGAGAAGTCATTAGCTCTGGAGAAAGATTCTAGAGGAAGAAAACACATTTACTGCAACAATAGATGAATTCTAGAGTCTCTGAGAACTACACATGCTAATGGAGTCTCATGAGCAAGTCCTTTGCCTCTGTAACTTTTTCTAAATTCTTGCATAATGAAATTGTTTATTGCAGTATTTTAACAATTTTACTTTGTACAGATGATCTCATCAAACCAAATGAGGGGTTTTGACCAAGTGATGCTCTTGAAAGGACTGAAAGAAGAGGATGTGGTAAATTGTCTTCAGAGAAAAAGCTTCTCAAAAGATCTTAAAACAGCTTGAAGAATGGTAAGTGTACAGTACTACAAGGGTCATAGTTACTCACCCTGCTAAAATCACACAGAACATAAGCTGAGCTCTCTGTCCATTAAACAACTTCATCTGGATTGTTTGTTTCACTTTGACCAGGTCTGGGATCTTAAGACTGAGAGATCTCACTGGCACCCAGTTAACCTCCATAGAGAACATTTATCAGAAGCGCTGTCTGGGTAGGGCAAGAAACATCATCAAGGATGCCTCTCACCCTAACCATGGACTTTTCACCCTCCTTCCATCCGGCTGGCGTTACAGGAGCCTACGCTCTCGAACTAGTAGGCTCAGGAAGAGCTTCTTCCCCGAGGCTGTGACACTCCTGAACACCACACCACCAATCTAACCTGCACCTGCTCTTTTACTGCACTGGTCACAGTACTTTACATACATGTATTGCACTACTCATATTTTGCACAGACTGCACATGGTTAAATCCATTACACTATAAACTGTCTAAAGCTGTTACTGTACAAGCACAGTAAACTATTTCTACAATAAATATAATTGCACTACTATTATTTTGCATATAATAAATTGTTAAACTATACTTTTGCACACTCATTCAACTGTATTTATTACCACTGTTCTCACGTTCCTGTTACTCATAATGTATATATAATTCTTCTTTGCTCTGTTCATAATGTACATACAATCCCTACATTAAATTCATATTTATATTCTGTATATACTCTGATCAATATTGTATATAGCAACTCCACTGTAAATTCTGTATATCATAGCTTCACTTACTCTGCACTTTTATGTATATAAAACACTATATTCTTGCACTTCTGGTTAGATGCTAACTGCATTTCATTAGCTCTGTACTTGTACTCTGCATAATGACAATAAAGTTGAATCTAATCTAATCTAATCTTCTGGCTGAGAACAAGCTACACCACATCAGTGCTGGATATCAACCAAAAGCTGTTTCCAGACACGAGAGAAGATCACGATGAAACCAGTTTAGATGTGTTGATAAGGAATCATTATTTTCTGAAACAGTATCAAATGTCTTATATGTATCACATGATCTGTATCACAGTTGACTGGATGGGACTGGGACTTTTAAGGACATTTCATCACTCATCTGTGTGAACTGATTAATATATGAGGTTAATGTATTTTTGATTATGAATAATTATTTTCCTTGAATCTTATTTGTCTTGATGCTACTTTATCATCTTTATAGTCTATGCTTCAATAAAATGAATATGACGAATATTGTGTTCTGAAGATTCTTGTTAAATACATCATTTTACTAGGTAGGCTCATATGTGTTTATTTTAGACTTGGAAAAACTACATAATCATTATTGGGATTATTTTTTACTTAATACATAAAAATATTTGATCAGATTAATGACATCTGGGACATCAATACACCAGAAAGTTATTATTGTTTATATTTAGTAACCAATGCCAATTGTTTTGTGAAAGAAAGGGAGTTACGAGATTAATTATTTTGCATTACAAGATGGTGCCATGGGCTTTATTGTTACAAACACTTGAGGGATAACTGAGAATGTAGCAGGAATGATCAACGTGGATCTTGTACTTGCACACACATTACTGATGTCCAGTACCTGAGCAGCAAGATACAGGGGTGAGAGGACATTTTTACACTGATTTTTGCTAATTAGTTATTAGTAATATATATATATATATATATATATATATGAATTAATTTGTCCTTGTGTAATAGTGAAGTATCACAATGTGTATACATTGTCCTTGATTACTGCTTAACAGTGGGGAATAGATAATGGCATGTTGTTGCAGGTTCATCCATTATATTTATTGATGTTTACTTCAAAAATCAAATAAATAATCTATTATTTTCATTATTACATCATTTCTTTCTAATTTTTCAATGTTTCATCAGATGGCCTCACAATGTCCTGTCAAAAGGTATAATAACAATGATGTAAGAATTAGAAAACAGAGGACTGTGAAAACTGTCAGATATAAATGTGACTCAGCTCAGTTTGTTGTCCATGATGAGGAGAATACATATATGTAGGTTTTACTGCCCTTCTACCCCCAGGGGCCCAGTAGCCCCCCCCCTGGAAGAGCCAAAAACTGTACATTTCAAATGGCTGTAAATCAGAGTCCAATTAACATATCAAAGTGAAAATCAGCATGATTACTACTTATGCTATGCTGATAAAATAATGTTGGGCACAGTTTTCAGAAATGAATGGAAAGGTGGCATAAAGGCATTTTACATATTGCATACTCTAAAATACTAAATTTCACCATGCCTCTCAAATATATCATAGTGGTTTACACAGTGAACATATTTATATGTCTAGTTTACCATTCAATATATTATTTATTTCATTTCGTTAATAAAACTTTTTAAACTACATTACCCATAAGCCTCCATCGTTCTATCTATGGAAAGGGAATACTAGGCGCTGTTTTTTGTAGTTCATTGAAGTTATTCTTAGGGTTAGTGTTAGGATCTCGGTAAAAAGGTGATTTTTCTCAACATAGAAACACCCAATGTTGACTTAATATATTTACTAATGTGATAATAGCAGCAAAACATACTTTTGTAACATGATCCGCTGTTTAATATGGATTAAAAGATAATCCAACCACAGACAGTCCTGCGGTGACAAGGGACATTCACAGCCAATGACATCAAAGCTGAGCAGCGTCATCACACTTCCTTAACCATTTATTGTCATTCATGAACGCTGTTTTCCGTTTTTCGGCTAAAGGGATAGATTGGTTAACAATAAATTAAATTTGCCACCTATTAGATAGTGTTTTATTAACGTCTACACCTTCTTCCAACAATAATGCAAATACAGAAATTATTGTTATTCAGCTTGACAACAATTTGGCAATATCGATGTGTACATGTGTGTGTACAACACGTGATGTGAACTGCACAGTCACAGTTGTATCTTATCTAACCAATAGATTCATTTCATTCAATTTAAAAGATAATTTTTTTCCTGACCAAAGACAAGAGCATTTACTAATAAAAAGTAAAGAGTTAAATTATTAAGTTATTAAATTATTTAAATTTGTTTCTGTGATTTGCCTTGCTTTACCAATTAATCTCTAGTAATAAAAACTGAAATAAAGCATAATGAACATACATAATTTTGTAAGAGTTTTCCAGTATTTATTGATATGTCAAACTCATTTAAAGACAAAGTGTGCATATTACTGCACTGTCACCAAGCTCGTTTTTAAAGAATAAAACTATGAAGAAAAAAAAGGCAGTTATGTTGTAAACGTTAACAATTTTCAGTGTGCAAATTCTTTTATTAAAAAACAAAACATTATAAATATGGTATATATCTTTCAGAGAACACCGTAAAACTATACATTTTCTTAAAAGATTCTATTGACCAAAAAGTGATACAACACTTAATGTTTCAAACTCACAAAAAAACATCATGAAGACATGCATGTCAAGTGTGCAATATCATCTATAAAACTCAATCAGCAGAGCATCACGTAAACACTGATTGTCCGAACAATGGAAGAAAGATAAAGTGTTCAGGAAAACAAACACCTGCTACATAAAAATGCAGAAATATAACTTTAACAATAACATCATTCACTTCATGACTGGAACTAGGGGATTTCTGTGCATGAATATGTCCTTTACTAAAACTCCTGATCAGAACTGAAGCTTTTTTATGATAAAAGCACCAGAAGTAAAGTTTACTGTATGAAGCTTGACAAAGAGAACACAATGCTTTATCAATATGATAAATGCTATTTTTTAACTATTGTTGTCATCACTGGTTCTGTATACAGTACAGTATATGGGTTGCTGGAAGGTCACAATGTATTCATTATAAGGTTAATTAAAACAAAGTTACATCTTCTGCAGAAATCAAACCACTGCAAAGTCTTGAGTCACTGATCCAGGAACCATTTCTGTGTGTGTGTGTGTGTGTGGGGGGGGGGGGGGGGGGGGTTGGGGGGGGAGTTAAAGAGGTGAGTCCTTGTGCATGAGGGAGATCTACAGTGTTATCTGGAAACAATCCTGTAAGACAGAAAGGATAGAAATATTATGTAATTAAATGCAACATTACTGTGTTTTTTTTTAGACCATGAAAGCATAATCTGCAAAGATGTTGTATAATTAAATGTTAAATGCATCCATTATTAAAAGCAAGTCATTAATAGCAATATCTGGTCATGGAGATCACGTATAGTGGGAACATGAACTGATGGGGCTTATTTGAAGTAATTTAATGAGAAGCCAATGAACAATATAAACTTTCTGACTGTGTGGGGCAACTGATTTTCCAATATTGTGATAGTGTCAGATGAGATTGTCCAGGGGCTTGTACAATATCATACAAGTGTTAAATTGAATTAGTGAATTATTAAGACTTTGACGTGCGACTGTATTTAGGGATCATTTTAAAGACTTTTCCCCTTTCCAGATACCCACACTTGAGGTCTTATTCACTTGAGAGTGTGTGTACGTGACTATGAGACTGTCCCCGGTCTTAATAATGCCAAAGCACAGTGTCCTTAACACACACTAAACCTCTCCAATACTGCTCCGGAGCGCTATACAACGCTTAGTGTATCCCATCATGCATCATGTTTTGCAATTAATGTGAGACTTTTTGCAGAGATCTCACAGGAGGTCACGCAACTTTCCAATGTTTGTGAAATATTAATTATAATAATTAGAAATTGAGACTAATTTAGTAGTAAAACAAAGTGTTGCATGTTTTCTTGGTGCACAGAAAAGTATATTTATTTTGTACATCATTTGTAACTTCTTTTTATCACTTAATTAGAAGCACCACAAAATAAATTGTCATCTTTAATAGGGACTATTGAAAAGACATTTAGAAGTTTCTTTTAAAATACAAAGTTGAAACGAACTTTGCCATGTTAAGATCGACACACATTGTGATCTTCATGCTCACTTGGGCCAAATAAAGGAAATGTGCAAAGATGGCAAGTGTGGGTATTTGGACTGTACAACAGTTTAAGAAACAACAAAATGCTGTGCAAATGATAACAACAGGAATGTTTGATAAAAGGGACAAACTATCACAGACCAACCTGCCTCTGCAGCTTTCTGTCTTCTCCATTTCTGAAGGAATACCTCTCCACAAACACCACTGGGGTGACTGCTTACTTTATGTCTTTTCAGCTAAAAAATTAATACAAGGGGAAAGAAACAAAACAGAATTATATACAGAATGTTAATAGTGATCTGTGAGCAAAATATTTAAGATATAAACCAATATGAATTGAACTGCAATATGGGAAAAATGTTTTTTAATGTAAAAAAAAAAAAAAAAAAAAAAAAAAGGTATTACAAGCATGGTACAGTAAATGTGATTACTGTGAAATGTCATATAAAAGCACATTAAAACACTACCATTACAGTGGTACAACTATAGTTAATTTGGTGACTAATGTGCTATTACTATACTACAGTAAAGCTACAGTTACTGTGGTAAAAAAAAAAACAACAAAAAAAAAAACATGGTAAATGTCTTGTTTACTGGGTTTTACCTACTTTTGTAGGTGTCATGGTTACCATGATTTTACTACAAATACAACTTACATCTTTGAACCTGAAATGAATATAAAACGGATCCCAGGTCTGTGGCACGTCACGTGACCGATAGAGTTTAACCAGTTAGCAGCTGTGCTCATTTAGTTAAACACAATGAAACTCAAAGACAGCTTCGGATGACCGATGTAATACAGAGAGTAAACATAAGGCGCTCATATGATTAATAAAGAAGACAGAATACGTTTTAGGACAGGCATTAAAATAGCATATTTACTACTACTCACCATAGACTGTATAACTCACCCAACCTGCGGCTCTTGCAAACTGATGGAAAGTATCGCGATGTGTGCTGAATGAGACTTCTTGAACGTGATTTCAAAGCGATAAACATCTCATGTCAGTGACGCTAGAGGCGCTTGACCACGCTTCAGTTTTTGACGCTTTGGGGTTGACGCACAGCGCGTGATGCGCGTAGTGGGAGGGGCGGCGCTATTTATTAATTATGTATTATTATTATTTAGGTCTTTCTGTGTTGATTTGCTGTTTATTAATATTTTTAAAACTATAACGCTAAATCTATCAACATTTATTTAGATGTTATCATGTATTCATTCATTTCTTTATTTTAATTATATTATTTCGGTCTTATTACAGGTGAAATATTACAGTAAGCCAGAACGCGGGCCGAGCGGGGCTCATTCTAAACCCATTAGCGGACATTCATATCACAGAATCTGACAGCGATCAGAGGCTCATCAGCGACAGCATTTTTAAGAAGCCTTTACAATAGCCTTAATAAAAACTTTTAACTTTAGAGTCTAAAGTAAAAAAATAAAAAATAAATTAAAAAAAATAAATCTGTAGGCCTATCGCTAATAAATAATTTATTTATTTATTTGTATATATTTTTTGTTCTTTTTATTTAAACTAAATTGTTTCTTAATGTGAAAATGTGTTACAGTTATGTGCCAAGGACTTGATATTGAATTATATTGAATTAAATCTAGGCCTATGAAAAAAATAAAAATCAATGAAAAAGTAAAAAAAGAACCATTGCGCATTTTACAGCTAAAAAAGTTTTAATGTGTTTTTGTCACCAGCAATACAGTATGTTGCTCAGTTTTGTACAGTAAGTTAAGCTCCGATTTTTTTTCAAGTTTCAGTGAGTTTCTTCTGTTGTCCTGTGAAAAATTAAATAATAATAATAATAATTAATCAGAAAATATTGTGCTGATGCACGAAAGATGCCTCCAGTTGAAATGCATTAGTTTAAAAAAACGTGCTGCAATCATGAAAATAAGGAAATAAACGTGTGCCTGCCACGAATAAATAGATTAAATTACGTGACAAAATCACGAACTGCCGTGAGACTGGGTTTCCGTGTGTGGACCACGGAAGAAGAGTGTCATTGACTTGCATTAGAGTTATCCGTGATCTCAGCACAGACTCACTCCGTGCTCGTATCACAGATTTTAGTTAGGCTAACAGAATCAAAGTGAATCTGTATGATGGCAGGACAATGCAATAGTTACAATAACAGTCAGGTTGGTCATGGTATTTGGTGTTGAAAAAAATAAATACTTCAAATGTTGCGTTTCCAGATGAGATAGCACGTCCATTGAGTGAGGTCTGTACTCCATCACTGAAACGATCCGTGTGTGGACCACGGAAGATGAGTGTCATTGACTTGCGTTAGAGTTATCCGTGATCTAAGCACAGACTCACTCCGTGCTCCTATCACAGATTTTAGTTCTGACTATAGCCAAAATGTGTGTAAAACGCCATCAAACTGGATTTTATGATGACAGGACGAGAAAAAATGTCAAGTTAATTACATGCCATTGCAACAGTGTCGACGAAAAGCTTGTAAGTTCCTAAACAAGTGAGTGAGGTCAGGTTGTGGAGGTGCTTTTGTAACTGAAACAAACGTAATTTTTATGATGACAGGACAATGCAATAACTACAACAGCTGTCTGGTTAATGTCATTATGGCATTTGATATTGGAAAAGAAACAAATACTTCAAATGTTGCGTTTCCAAATGAGAAAGCACGTCCGTTCAGCGAGTTCTGTACTCCGTCATTGAAACGGGTATCCGTGTGTGGATCACGGGAGGTCAGTGTCATTGACTTGCGTTGGAGAAATATCCGTGTCCGGGTCACGGAATTTGGGGCAATTCCGTGATGGCTTCACGGATTTTGAGTTAAGGACCCGTGGACATTTCACGGAATTCTGTGAGACCAGGTTGTACCGGAAGATTACGGAATCAATTCGAAGTTAGTGTCATGAACACATTGCTGTCAATTTTGAGAAGAACCCCATTCAAACAAGTTCATAACAAGCATTTAAGGGGCCTGCTAAAAAGAAAGCTATATTAGCGTTAGAATAACATTATAGTTGTTGTTTTTTCGAGGCACGCTGTACATAACTTCTAGTCATTGACTGATTACACGCTCCCCCCTGCCACAGTTACTCGGTCATTATGTGGGAAACACTGCAGATATATTTAGAATAAGTTCAACGCTAACGTTATAGTTTGACCTCTTATTAAAGTTCGTACTCTTCCACTGATAAACATGGTATTAGCTTTGTGGCTAATCTAATATAGCAATGCATTAGCGGCTGTAAGTGATGTTATAGAATATTTAGAAGTGATAATGATAGGACCGTTAGCTAGAACTACCACACCGTTTTTATATACAGTGTATGAACTAAATCATTTTACATGACGAACTACAGACTCGCCATCAAAACAGTACATCTCCATGGCTTGGCTGATCGCTTTCTTCGCTAGTGGATTTCTGGCGCTGTTGTCAACTCTGCAGCTGCAGAGCTCCCTCTGGTGGGCAAACTACGGAACACTCATGAGTAAAGCATGAGACTCTGTTTCTCATGTTTCATCGGCCGTTATAAACGCTGATGCCGATTTAAATGCAATAAGCTCATATGGCCGATAATATCAGCTGGCCAATATATATCGGTCAGGCTCTAGTAAAATCATGCTAGCAACATGCTAGTTGCATGCTAATCATGCTAGAAACATGCTAACAACATGTTAATCAATCTTAAATTATGCTAGCAACATACTAGTCGCATGCTAGATGCTAGAAACATGCTAACAACATGCTAGCAACATGCTAATCATGCTAGAAACATGCTAGCAATATGCTAATAATGCTAGAAACATACTAACGACATGCTAGAAACATGCTACTCATGCTAGTCATGCTAGAAAAATGCTAGCAATATGTTAATCATGCTAAACATGCTAGAAACATGCTAGCGACATGTTAGCAACATGCGAATCATGCTAGAAACATGCTAGCAACATGCTAGTTGAATGCTAATCATGCTAGAAACATGTTAACAACATGCTAATCATGTTAGAAACATGTTAGCAACACACTAGTCACATGCTAATCATGTTTGGAAAAATGCTAGCAACATGCTGATCATGTTAAAATCACGCTAGCAACATGCTAGTTGAATGCTAGTCATGCTAGAAAATGCTAGCAACATGCTAATAATGCTAAAATCATGCTAGCAACATTCTAGTCTAATGCTAGTCATGCTAGAAACATGATAACAACATGATAATCATGCTAAAATAATGCTAATCTTGCTAGCAACATGCTAGTTGCATGTTAGTCATGCTAGAAACGCTAGCAACATGCTAATCATGCTAACAAAATGCTAGTAATATGCTAGTAACTTGCTAATCATGCTAGCGACATGGCTAGTCACTCGCTAATTATGCTAGAGACTTGCTAGCAACATGCTAATCATGCTAGAAACATACTAGTCACATGATAATCATGCTAGAAACATGCTAATCATGCTAGCAACATGTTAGTCGCATGCTTATCATGCTAGAAACATGCTAGTAACTTGTTAATCATGTTAGCGACATGGCTAGTCACTTGCTTGTAATGCTAGCAATATGTTAATCACTTTCTTTTTCAAACTTAAACTTTTAAATCTTTTTAAACTTTTCACATTTTCTGTTCACTTTTTTATCTAGTTGTACATTTATTGTATAATGTAGTGTTTATATATATATATATATATATATATATATATATATATATATATATATTTATACAATATATACAATTTAACAAAATCCAATTTGATCTTAAAAGTTATATCTGTAATGATGAGACAAAGAGGTTCGGATCCATGTGCAGAACTTTTAATGAGAATGGTCAGACAGGCAATGATCAGCAACGGCGTAAGGTATATAGGGATAACCAGAATCGAAAACAGGAACAAGCAGATGTCGGGGGCAGGCAGCAGAGAATCAGAGTCGGTATAAACAATCCAAAGGTCAGGTACAGAGAGATCAAACACAAGGAAAACGCTCGGAAATGAGAGACACAGCAAATCAAGACTTCGCAGAGAGTGAGTGTGAGTGTGCTGCTTAAATGTGTGTGTAAATGAGGTGCTGGTGAGGCAAGGAGATTGACTGAGGAATGATGTGCAGGTGTGGCAGGGTGATTGTGATGCAGAGACTCATGGGAAATGTAGTTAGGGTGTGGTGCAACAGATAAGAGGTGCTAGAGTCCGAGTGACTTCTGGTGGTGAGTGTGGAATTGTCCTGATTGGAGTGCCCTCTACAAAAGTTCATGGGCACTCCATGTAATGATCGTGACATAGCCTCCCCCCAAAGGAGCGGCTTCCAGATGCTCAAAACAATCTAGGAGGGTGGTGGAGCGGAGGCGGAACAGGGGGAGGGACGGAGGGCCAGGTCCATGAGGAAGTGGATTGGTCGAGGACCAGGGCAGAGCAGGCAGAACTGGGCCTAACATGGAGATCAGGAGTCTCTCCTGGACCTGACAAGGGAAACAAGGGGCCTTCCTTGGCCTGACAGAGGAAACAGGAACCAGCCATGGGCCTAACTCGGTAACAGGGACCCGTCGTGGGCCGAACTCGGGAACAGGGGTCCACCAAGGCAGAGCAGGTGGCGTGGGAACCCACCAGAGCGGAGCAGGTGGAGCTGGAGCCGACCAGGGTGGAGCAGACGACCACCACAGCTGAGAAGAGGGGACAGAAGCCCACCAGGGCGGAGCAGAGGACCACCACAGCCAAAATGATGGGACAGAAGCCCACCAGGGCTGACCAGACGACCACCATAGTTGAACATACATGACAGAGGCCCACCAGGGCGGAGCAGAGGACCACCACAGTGGAGTTGATGGCACAGGAAAGCAAGTCTGGTCAGGCGGGACTGAAACCGGGAACATAAACAGGTTAATAGTGGCCTCCGTGGCCGTGATGAGATGGTAGCTGGCCTCCGTTGCCATGACAGGACAGACAAAGAGTTGGTGTATGGTCTCCGTAGCCCTGACCGGAATGAATGACAGCTCATTGACGGCCTCCCTGGCTGTGACAGGATAGGACGAGAGCTCTGAGATGTGACGAGGCTCTGGGAGATCTGTGGTGATTTGACTGGGTTCATGAAGATCAACTGTGACTTGACTTAGTTCATGAATATCAACTCTGACTTGACTGTGCTCATGAAGATCGTTGGTGACTTGACTGTGCTCATGAAGATCATTGATGACTTGACTTGGTTCCTGAGGATCAACTGTAACTTGACTTGGTTCATGGAGGTTAATGGTGACTAGACTTTGCTCATGAAGATCATTGGTGACCTGACTTTGCTCATGAAGATCATTGGTGACTAGACTTTGCTCATGAAGATCATTGATGACTTGACTTTGCTCATGAAGATCATTGGTGACTTGACTTGGTTCCTGAGGATCAACTGTGACTTGACTTAGTTCACGGAGGTTAAGGGTGACTTGACTTTGATCATGAAGATCGTTGGTGACTTTACTTGGTTCCTGAGGATCAACTGTGACTTGTCTTGGCTCATCAAGTTTAACTGTTGTTTTACTTGGCTCTCGGGTGTTAGAGGTGACTTGACCCATCTCTGGATGGTCAACGGTGACCTGACTATACTCCAGGAAATCAACGGGGACCTGATCAACGGTGACCTGACTTGACTCTGGAAAGTCGACGGGGACCTGATCAACGGTGACTAGCCCTGACTCTGGAGGGTCAACGAACACCTGACTCGACTCTGGAAAGTCCACGGGCACCTGACTCGACTCTGGAAAGTCCACGAGCACCAGACTCGACTCTGGAAAGTCCATGGGCACCTGACTCGACTCTGGAAAGTCCACGGGCACCTGACTCGACTCTGGAGAGTCAATGGGCACCTGACTTGACTTTGGACTGCCTGTAGAGACGTGAGACGCCTCAGCTTCGGGCACCGCCTCTGGAACGGCCTCGGGCACCGCCTCGGTAACGGCCTCGGGAATGATCTCCGGGCTTTGAGGAACGGTAGACGCCCGTCTCCTCCTCCTCCGCCCTCTATGGTGGCGAGTCGGTGGCACCTGGTCTGGAGGCTCAGGCGTTGAGTCGGCCATCTTGTGCTGTGGCGCTGGGCTGGTGGCCATCTTGTGCTGTGGCGCTGGGCTGGTGGCCATCTTGCAGATAGGAGCTGGATACATTGGAGAAGTAACCTCCTCAACTGTAAAGGGAGAGCCACAAAACTCCAACACAAAGTCAATAAACTGTCCCAGGGTCCAGCTAGGGTCTCCCTCCGGTAAACTCAAGCTTATCCTAGTATCAAGACCACTCCAGAAACAGTCCTTTACTAGATCCTCATCCCCAGGCAAAAGGTGACTATACTTTTCTCTTGTTTTTAATAAATATTTTCCTTTTGATAGTTATTATTTGTGTGTAAAAGTGATTTTCAAAATTAAAAAGATTTGTAGGTTTAATGCCTAGCTCAATTTGGGCCCATTTTAGGAGAATGAACGCTTGCGCAAAGTCTCTAGCTAATCGTAGAAAAACATAAACACTTACCATGGCTTAATGTATTAAGATGCTATTAAAATATCAAATTATATATACAGTTCATTATTTTAATGAATATGTATATTGTATTTTCCTCACATACCGCAAAATGTGGCAAAATGTGGCATAATGGACTAAGATGATAAAAGCCAAACTCAATATGCTTCTCTGCATTATTAAAATACACAACTAATATGTACAGGCAAGCAGGTGAGCCCAGAATAAACGCAACACGCAAAGTTTCGCGTTAAGCATTCTTCCATATAGAATAAAGTGTCTACAACTCGTTTATATCACTGCCTTTGTCCATTAAGCTACATTATGTGTTTTATTTATAATGATTTTCTATAGGAGTAAAACTTTTAATGTACAATTTAACGCACTGCATTCTGTACTCTGCTTGCCTGTATGTAGTTGATCCTTTTAAAATCACTTAATGCATTCATAATGCACGTTCATATTTTCTGGTCTGTATATACATTGAGTCAACAAGACATATATGCTAGGCCTACTGAATTGTCTTTATCATCTTAGTCTTTTATTGGGCCTCATCAAGAGTTTTGCTTGCTTGGGAAGACAACGTTTGTGCATTGTGTTCATGGCCATCTGCTTGCCTTGTAGTATATTAAATAATAACTTTAAATCGAATTTGGTATTTTAATTTAACTTAAACGCATCTTTATACATTATGCCATATTAAGTGTTTGTTTTATCTACAGGAGGAAAACGCCTAATGAAAGCTGCTTTTTGCATTGTGTTCGGAGAGTGCAAGTAGCGATTGCAAGTGACATTGTAATTTAGTTTCTTTTTTCTTGTCTTTGTAGTGTCGTCTGCCGGTTCTCAGAAGAATCACACTCAGTCAGGGATTTTTCTCTCAGAAGAAAAGACTTTATTTTAAACAAAATAAAGTGAGAGTCATTGCAAGGAAATCTCTCGAATGTTATTTGGTATCTCCTTATATACACTATATGGGGCGGTTCAACATAGAGAGAATCGCAATTCTCCAGGCCTACAAATACACAAACTCTTACACATATACAGATATGCACTCACCCCACACCCCCATCCCTCGCCTTCGCCGCTTTGTTCCGCCAGTCTGGCAAGCGGGCCTGTGACCAGCGCTGTAATGGCTGTTGGACCGGCTGCTGATTGCCTGGACTGGATCACCTCGACCCCCCAAATTTCCATCCCCAGTTGCTAGTCGTGTGTTTATGGTGTATTGATTATGTGCTTTTGTGCTGTGGTGTTTTTACTGTTCTCAAACGGTGCTCCCATAGGAGCACAGTCTGGGTGCTGGTTTTTTTCTCCTCTCTTTCCTAATGTTTTGCTGTTATCTCTTCCCCTGTCCACTGTATTTTGTTGCCTTGTGCCCACATGTGCAATGACAATAAAGTTGAATCTGAATCTGAATCTGAATCTGAACAAAGTCAAACTTTTCCTTATGATTACAATTTTAATACCTCCCTAGAGAGGAGAGGCCCCCTGCTTGCTTTATTCTAAAGAAAGGCCCTGTATGTATGTCTGACCATATGTTTCTCATCAGTTTTGTAGATTCCAGCACGTAGGCAACTTTCTATTACCTATAGAATATACTAGAATAATACTAGCAGCAAAAATAATAAATAAGTCACATTGTATTATCACCAGTGACTAGATTATGAAATTCCACAGAGGGATTAGAGGGATTACTGGATCAAACATCTCTCTCCTTTTTTGACTAGGAGGGAGTAAAAGATCCAGTCTCCCTAATTTCTTCTTTAATAGTAAACAATGTTATAAGCGTGAGCGTGCAATTGGTTCAGCATTTGCCTGTATGACATAAAATACATACATTAAATCAATAATTGAATATCACAAGATTATAAAAGTTGATCTTCAGCTCAGATACCTTATGTATCGTGGAGAGCCTCCCTGGGCCGAAGTTAAACTGGCACTTATATCTAGGGTATGGTTCACCATTAGACATCTTCATCATCCTCATTAGGGTCAATAGAACTATCGTCAAAAGTTTGCTCATTTATGTTCAGTTTGTTTTGCCATCCTTCATAATATTCCTCCAGACTCCTTTCAGTGACCCTTTGTTGATTATTTGGGACTTTTATCACTTCCATTTGCTTAACAGTAGCATTGACGATTAATGATCTTAATAACGGTAATATACAGCAAAATAATAATCCTCCTATTAATATGGCAACTCCTAAAAACATTCCTAGTTTAACAAACCATGCTCCCCATGCTCCAAATTTCACATCAATCCAATCCCAAATGTGTTGGTCTCTTCCGGCATTTGCTCTGATTTCATTTCTTAATTTTTTTACTTTTGTCATAACTTCACTGAAAGCTCCTCCAGGGGCGGTGTTATTTGGGATAAATATACAACATTGATCTCCAAACATAACACAAACTCCTCCCTTGTCTGCCAAGAGCCAATTAAGAGCCTGTCTGTTTTGCCATGTCATTCTACTTGTTGCATGCACTTGGTCGCCTAATAAGGTTAACGCCTCATCAGTATAATTAATGAATCTTTGTTGATTATAATAAATATAATTAATCCACTCTGCATTTTTGTTTGGTGTGATCCAAACCAGGATTGACTCAAAACCTACTTTTATTTCATTTCTTGCCTTGAATTTATTAGGAATTCCTCTTGGCTGTCCAATTGAGTCTAAATATACATTGGGGTCTGGCTCGTATCCTCTTGTATTTTTATTGTCTTCCTTGTTCGTGCTCTGTTCTGTTCCCCATTGTGCCATGCTAACTTCTTGAAGTAACCGTACTCTTACACATATACCTTTCCATCCAACTGGTAAAGAAGGCAATAATATTTCACTTCCACATATCCAAAAGAAATCTGCTATTATTAATGATTGATCTTCATAAATTTCTATTGGAGGTAAGGCTATAGTTTGATTTTCACATTTTGCAGGTGCTATCTTACTTCCTTTAGTTCCGAATGCTAAAAGTTCTGGAGCTCTAGAAGGAACTCCTGATTTCCAAGAATTTTTCTTATCTGTATACCAAATAATAGCACATCTTCCTTTGATTTTACCCACATCTTGGGTTCCTTTTGGTTTATGGAAACACTCATATTCTTGTTTATAATCTATTCTATACCATTTTGGAATCTCTACATTTTGTTTTTAAATTTTTATATTTTGACCGATATCTGAATACTGACACCAGGATCCCCAGAGTGGTCTAAAGAAATAATATGTTAATTTAGGATTTCCTAAAAATCCTAGGTATTCAGCAATACAATATGGCCTGGTAAAATCTGTTAAATGACAAAAGTTTCTCCAAAATGGGCACATTTTCGGTAGTCATATGGATTTGGTATGGCTATTACTTTGTTTAACGGAGATTTGGAGCACAGCAAGCAATTTTCTTTTCCTGTTTCTTTAGCTGTAAAGGCTGCCCATTTATACCATTCATTAGTTTGTGCTGTATCCCATAACGCATCAATTTGACTAACGTCTTCATCACCTTGAACATCATAATCAATGTCTCTGCAATTTTTGATTATCATTGGTTCTGTTGAGTTGATCACATTGTCACTTCTGTTCAAAAGTTGTAAAGTCATTTGCAGAGATGTATAGTAACGAAGTAGAACTACTTCACTACTGTACTTAAGTATTAAAGGCGGTATCTGTACTTTACTAGAGTATTATTTATTTTATTATCACTTTTACTTTGGTACATATTTTCGCTGAGTGTAATACTTTTACTCCGATATTTTTTTATGTGCTGCATCGTTACTCGTTACAATTATAATAATGTTACGAATCATTCCATTACAAACCACTGCCAGAACTGTAGATGGCAGGTTTGATGAAGCTGGCACGTCATTGAGCGAATCAAGCGAGACTGCGCGTGCTGACTGAACTGCTGTGAAGAGAGAGATGAACACCGAGCCGAACCAGATAATGACTCGTTCACGAGTCAAGAACCGGTTGCATCGGTTTTCGGATGACCAGTAACGTTAGTTCTTTCTGACAGTTCGATTCAATAAACCAGTTAAAGAAAACAGTTCACCGATTCTTTTGCGCTCGATGCAATGGCGTCATTGGCGTTGACTGCACATGGGCTCATAACATTAACACAGAATCAGTTCCGAATCAATCACCAAAAGGATCAGTTCGGTTCCAGACGCTCTGTGTGTCGGTTTGCTTCATGCTAAATCACACATGCGCAGTATCATCAGCTCCTCGGTTCACGAATCGGACGCGTCTGACAGAAATGGTTCTTGACTCGTGAACGAGTCATTATCTGGCTCGGCTCGGTGTTCATCTTCAGTTCTCTCTTCACATCAGTTCAGTCAGTGTACTGTTTGAGTAAATGAATTACTCCGGGATATTGGTTTGTATTAACTCAGAGGGAGTGTCAGACACATTAAACAAGTTAACAGCTTAATTCATCTGTGGATTAATGCGTATTGGAGACACGAACTGTTTAAAACGATTCAGTTCGATTTGGTGAACTGTTTCAAAAAGATCCGGTTACATCGAATGATTCGTTCGCGAACCAGATATCACAAACTGCTTTGTTGTTAACTGTCTTACAACAGACACGGAAGAGAAGACAATGCTGAATAAAGTCGTAGTTTTTGCTATTTTTGGACCAAAATGTATTTTCCATGTTTCAAATTTTTTTAAATGACCCTCTGATGTCTTACAGGTTTGGAACAACATTTGGGTAAGTTATTAATGACATCATTTTGCAAATTGGGCTAACTAACCCTAGTAACCGTTTTTTGTTTACAAGAAGTTACAGTCAAAGGAATTGTGATTGTCCTTTAGGTTAATCATTTGAAATAGTAAAAACAATATGTTCAAACTTTTGACTATTTTCTTTAATAGCTACATAACACAATACTTCTACTTTTACTTTCAGTACTTGAGTAGTAAATTTTAAAATGGTTACAAAAAATGTTGAATACTTTAGTACTTCTACTTAAGTGTGGTGCTTAAAGAGCACTTCAACTTCTACTCAAGTCACTTTTTTGATAGAGCACTTGTACTTTTACTCAAGTATGGTTCTCTAGTACTTTATACATCTCTGGTCAATTGAAGGGAAGTCAGGTTGCTTTCTATTGGTTGAGTTTGAGTCTGTATTATGAGATGCATTAGACATAGGATGGTCTTCAGACATGTTGTCAGACTTATTCTCTGTCCTCTCCAGTTTGTCTGACAGGAGGAAAGAGCTCTCGTCAGTTTGCACTTCATCATGTGTCTCTGATTTTTCCTCATTGCTCTCTCCTGCATTGTCTGGTTGTCTGTTTTCCTTTCTTTCTGCCTTTCCTGTGGGAACTCTAGTACAGTGGTTTAGATGATACCAGGTTGTGCTTCCCTCCACTTGGACTGCTGTTGGATTAGCTCTCACCACTGTGTAGGGTCCTTCTCTCCTGGGCTCATTCCATTTTCTCCGGAATACCCTCAGATAAACTTGGTCCCCTGGAACAACCTGACAGGCAGTCTCCGATTCCTCTCTGGGCTTTTTTCTTTTTTCATGTAAATATCTTTATGTATGGCAGTTAGTTTCTTCATATAAGAGCGAAGTTCCATTTGTAATTGTTCTAGAGGCGGTCCTTTATAGGGACCCATACAATATGGCACAGGCATGGGTCGACCCGTAAGCATTTCATGCGATGTTAAGTGTGTGTTCCTGTTAGTTTGCATGCGATAGCTCATTAGTGCGAGCGGTAATGCATCAGTCCAATTAATTTTAGTACCTTCACATATTTTGTTCATTTTGGCCTTGATAACTCCATTAACCCTCTCCACTGACCCTTGTGATTGAGGTCTATAAACGCATCCTAGTCTCTGTTTTATTCTTAATTGTTGTAATTCTTGTTTCACAGTTTTTTGTATGAATGCCGACCCATTATCTGAACTTATTTCTGATGGAATTCCAAATCTATGAATTACCTCTCTTGTTAGAAATTTAATTACCGTTCCTGCTCCTAGATCTGCGGATGGTACCACCTCCACCCAGCTGCTAAATCTGTCTATGATAACAATTATGTATCTTTTGCCTTGTACACGCTTTATCATATCCACATAATCTCATACAAGATGTTTAAAGGGGCCTTCAGGTGTTGGAATATTGTTATGTGGAGGGAAGGGATGAACTCACTTGCAGACAGGAAGTATAACACAACGGTTTATTAAATACAAAAAGGGGAAAACAAAACCCACGAGGGGGAAAACAACGACTAGGGCTGAGACTAAATGATTTAACAAGACTTGGTCAACACGATAAACAAAGACTCTTAACATAGAAACACTAACTTAAGATAAACAAACACAGGACTCACTACGTCTTCTTCTAGGTGCAACAATGGGTAGCAAAATATCACAATATAGAAACATATAGAGACAATGAACCGACAAAAGACAGAGCACACTAGGGGATATAAATAAGAAGACTAATCAAGACACAACAGGTGGCACAGGTAAGGCAATGATGACAAAACTAGGATAACAAGGGGGGCGGGGCAAGGGAACGAGACAACACAAGCACATGGCTTGTACACAAAACACGGGTCTGTCATGATCCTGCCTCAAGACTAGGGGAAAGTCAGGACATGAAGGCAGAATCATGACAGAACCCCTTCCTTAAGGAGCGGCTTCCAGATGCTCCCCAAGGGAACATCAAACACGGGACATGACTGACTGAGACAGAGACAGAAACCAACAAGACATGACAACAAAGGCAAACAAGAATACACTATGGCAGGGTTAGGGTGAAAAAAAAAAAAAAAAAAAAAAAAAATCAAGGAAGGGGAGGAGGCGGGACAACAAAGTTAATCGGGGGAAGACCAGGGGGGGTGGGTGGGGCAGGAGTCTTAGGAGGACGGGACGAAGGCTGACGACGATGGGTCCGGGCAGGTCTGGGTGGTGTAGGGTGGGGAGTGGTCTCTGGACAACTGACAACATCAGAGGACATGACGAGAGAAATCACAGGACACTGGACAACATCTACTGGACACCGGACAACATCTACTGGACACTAGACAACATCAGTGGAGACAGAAACTGGCTCAGGAACCGCCCTCACTACGGCTGGCTCGGGATCAGCGCTAACTGCGGCTGGCTCGGGATCAGCGCTCACTGCGGCTGGCTCGGGATCTCTGGGGACAGGGTCTGGGGACAAGACAGGACTGGCAGGAACTTCTAAAATCTGAACTAGACGAGACAAATAATCAGAGAGAGTCTTGGCAGCAAGGACAACAGGCATCTCTTTACGAGCCGAGACACATTGCAACAGCGCTTCTGCTGGAGAGTCGGCCGCGGCTCTCTCCTCAGCCCTCACGACTGTGGACTTGGATACAGTTCTCTCAGTTGCCGGTTCGGGGTCAAGGTTCACTGCTGCTGGCTCGGGGATGCCAGCTCTCACTGCTGCTGGCTCGGGAGGCATCGCCGACCCAGGAGGAGACAGAGACGCAGGACCGGAAGACCCCTTCTTCCTCCTCTTCCTCCTTGGCCGCGGTGCAGAGGTCACAGCTGGGTCTGAGACTGGTTGAGGAAGTTCGGTCTCAGGCAGGGCAGACTCCGTCGCTGAGGACTCTGAAGCAGACTCCCACGAGAACCGTCTGCCTTGCTTCTTGGGGAGACTGAATGGGTGTGGGAGGTGCCTCAGGATTCGGGGAGGGATTTGCCTGATCCCACAGTGTTGTAACGGCCAGGAGACGACCCTCTGGGATCACTGGCAGCTGGTGGGGACCTTTAGGGGGAAACCTGCGGCTCCTCCTGGGAGAAACTCTCCCATAACCGGGCATAGTTCTTCAGAATCCACTCACCCTGAGATGACACTGGGAGGGTGACACTCCTCTTGACAGTGGGGGACGACAACCAGCATTGCTGGCGGAACTCCAATTGACGTTGAAGCTCGGAGGCCCTCCTGTCTGCTGAGTTCCTAGTTGGTCAGTTCATTCTGTTATGTGGAGGGTAGGGATGAACTCACTTGCAGACAGGAAGTACAACACAACGGTTTATTAAATACAAAAAGGGGAAAACAAAACCCACTAGGGGCAAAACAACGACTAGGGCTGAGATGAAATGATTTAACAAGACTTGGTCAACACGATAAACAAATACTTTTAACATAGAAACACTAACTTCAGATAAACAAACACAGGACTCACTACGTCTTCTTCTAGGTGCAACAATGGGTAGCAAAATATCACAATATAGAAACATATAGAGACAATGAAAGTGAAAGTGAAGTGACATTCAGCCAAGTATGGTGACCCATACTCAGAATTTGTGTTCTGCATTTAACCCATCCGAAATGCACACACACAGAGCAGTGAACACACACACACACACACTGTGAGCACACACCCGGAGCAGTGGGCAGCCATTTATGCTACAGCGCCCGGGGAGCAGTTGGGGGTCTGATGCCTTGCTCAAGGGCACCTAAGTCGTGGTATTGAAGGTGGAGAGAGAACTGTACATGCACTACCCCCACCCACAATTCCGTCCGGCCCAAGACTAGAACCCACAACCCTTCGATTGGGAGTCCAACCCTCAAACCATTAGGCCACGACTTCCCTGTAAAACGAGAACAGAGCGAACCAGCCAGGAGTCAAACCTAGAATCTTCTGATCCGTAGTCAGACGCGTTATCCATTGCGCCACTGGCCCACCAATGAACCGACAAAAGACAGAGCACACTAGGGGATATAAATAAGAAGACTAATCAAGACACAACAGGTGGCACAGGTAAGGCAATCACGACAAAACTAGGATAACAAGGGGGGCGGGGCAAGGGAACGAGACAACACAAGCACATGGCCCAAAGACAAGGCCATGTGCTTGTACACAAAACACGGGTCTGTCATGATCCTGCCTCAAGACTAGAGGAAAGTCAGGACATGAAGGCAGAATCATGAAAAATATGGCCTATTGGTGTCACTATGCCTTTTCTTACATTGTACTTAGCACATACTTCACATGTGGACAACAATTCATCCACCATTGAATATAAATAAGGAGACCAATATCCTTGCTGTTTAATTTTTCTAACTACTTCTCCCCTTGCACAATGGTCAAAACCATGTGCATCTGTAATAAGAATATTCAACAGTGAAGTAGGTGCAACAATGTGTCCTTCATGTGGAAGCCAGATCTCCTGTGAGTCTTTTTTAGCTCCCCTTTGCTGCCATATTGATTGTTCATAGGGGCCTGCTTGTTGTTGAATTCGAATAATGTCATCCAATTGAGGATGAGGTTCGATAAGTACAACAGGTGCTAATACTGCTACTTGACACCCTGAAGCTTTTTTTTGCTTCTAAATCTGCTGCATTATTTCCTTTAATGACATAGTCATTTCCCTTATTGTGTGCTTGACATTTGATTATTGCTAGTCGTTTTGGTAGCATCATAGCAGCAATCAATTGCCCTATTTGTTCACTATGTTGGATGGGAGTCCCATCACTCTTTTTGAAACCTCTTTGTTTCCACATTGCTCCGAATAGATGACATACACCATGAGCATACGCTGAATCTGTAAAAATGTTAGCAGTTTGTCCTTTTGCTAACTGACATGCAGTTGTGAGAGGTTTTAATTCTGCTAATTGAGCAGAGCAAGGCTGTACACAATGTTGTGATATCACAGATTCATATTCTTTTTTGTTTTTCTTCCTTACTGAATATCCTGTATGATTTCCTTCGTGAACTCTAAAGCTAGAACCATCTACGAAGTAAGTAACTTCTGCTTCAGAAATAGGTGTTGATTCAAGATCTGGTCGTAATCTAGTAAATGCCAAGGACTCATTCACACACTCATGAGGTTCTCCTTCAAAAGTCAAAGGAATTAATTCAGCTGGATTAACTGTATGGCATCTTTTAATGGTAACATCTGGATATGTGAGTAATGAGGAATATGCTAGAATTCGAGCTTGTGTCAGAACAAATTTCCCTTGTTCTATTAATTCCACAACTTCCTGATGGGTATATATTGTTACTGGGTACCCCATAGTTATTGTGGATGCTTTTTCATAAGCATAATACACTGCAGCTAAACCCTGTTGATAACATGGTGGGTATCCCTGGACAACATTGTCTAACTTTGTGCTGTAGTATGCTATAGTCTGTTTTTTCCTCCCACTACAGTTCTCTTGCATTAATACAGCTGATGCATAACCATCAGCTCTATTTGCCACATATAGATGAAACATTTTATCATATTCTGCCATTCCCAGGGCAGGGGCCTGTTGTAGTTCTTTTTTTTATTGTTTCAAATGCTAGTAAGGCATCTGTGTTCCATTTTAATGGATTGCTCAGATGTTGTAATCCTGCTTGTTTCATCATTTCTCTCAAAGGCCCTGTTTTTACTTCATAGTCTTCTATCCAGTCGGCACTAAAACCAGTCATTCCTAGAAAAGTCATCATTTGTCCTACTGTCTGAGGTAACAGTGTTTTACTTAAACCTTCTAATTGAGCTGGAGCTATAGCTTGTGTGCCAAATGCAATTAATCTTCCCAAGTATTCCACTTGAGGCTGGCAATACTGCAATTTGTTTTTAGACACCTTGTGTCCTCCTTGTGCTAATTTTGTCAACACCTTAATTTAATCTTTGTGACATTGTTCTAGTGAGGTAGAACAGATAATTAAATCATCCATGTATTGTAATAGTGTACCGTCTATTACGAGGTCTTCTAAATCAGCCTTAAGAATCTTGTTGAATATATGTGGTGAATGTTTATATCCCTGAGGAATTCTAGAATATGTATATTGTTTATTTGCATGTGTAAATGCAAATAAATATCTACTCTCTTCTGCAAGCGGTACAGTGAAGTAGGCAGAGCAAAGATCAATTACAGTAAAGTATTTGGCATCAGGAGGGACATTTGTCAGTAAAGTGTGCGGGTTTGCTACCTCAGCTGGCATATCTTCCGTTATTTCATTTATTGTTCGTAAATCATGAACAAATCTGTTTTTGTCTGATTTGATTACAGGCATAATTAGAGTGTTACAGTAACTAATAGTTTCTATCAATACTCCTGCCTTCACTAAGCCTTCAATTGTGTCCTTTATTCCTGCTTCAGCATCTGCCCGTAAAGGATATTGTGCTTTTCTAGGTAGACGTGCATTTGGCTTAAGTTGAACTCTTACTGGATTTGCTGATTTTATTAATCCAATATCTGTTACCATAGTTCAGTTGGTACCTGACACTCCATTTCCTTAAATAATTCAGTCTCATTTGTGTTTATTAAATCAGATGCTGTAGTCATCTGTGTCACTTTCTTTTGGCTGATAACTACTTCCTGTGGAATTCCCAGCAAACTGGTTGCACACAAAATTTTGATTTAATTTTTGTCAGCTGAATTAAAAATTAATGGGTTTTCTGTTGATTCCCATTTGCTTTGTTCTGCCCTTTTCATCATTGGTCCTAAATCTTTCGCTTCCCAATTTTTTCCTACATATACTGCAATATGCGGGACAGAGTTATTTACATTGAAACATTTTTTTACAAATTCACCTTCTGGTATGTTTAAAGCTGCTCCCTGTTTACCTATGATGATGTACTGGGTGACTATCTCAATCCGCTGTCCTTTTGTTTCTTTTTGCCATTTCTGTTCTATATTTTCATCCCTTTCTTAATCATACATTATTGTGCAATGAAATTCAGACTTTGATAGCTGTGCTTCAGGTAAACTTTCCCCATTTATTGACTGTCTGTCTCACATCTTGTTCTATCTGTCTTGTCCAATAAACATTTGCTTTTGGCTCTGCAACCATCATTTGTGTTTCTGTTCCTATTATATATATATATCAATATATATATTCCTTCTGGAGAACACCAAATTTGTATTCCTAATTTACATAATGCATCTCTTCCTAGCAAATTAATAGGAGTTTGATTTGATACCAGAATGGGCATTGTTATACTTTGATCTTTTGTTTGTAGACACACTGGAGCTGTTATGGGAATCAATTGAATTTTTCCCGAGAATCCTATTGTCTTTGCAAATTTTCCAGACAAGGGGAGATGTGTGACAGTGGGTATAAAGATAGTCTGGAAGCAGATGCGAGATTAACAGTTTAATGAGATGAGATGAAGATAAATACACAAACCAACAATGATGCTGAGACGACGACACTCCGTAGTGGTGAGGAGGTGAGGAATCCTGATGGTGGCGGAGAGAAGGTGAGTAATCCAATGATGATGGCGTGTAGACAGCAGGAGAGGATGGCACAGGAACTGCGGGGAATAGAGCCGAAGGTAAGTGTCCGTGGCTGAGTGAACGTGCGAAGAGTGGATGAGGTTCAAAGGTAAACACAGACATCCAACGCATACAACACTAAAGCTAGATGGACAGGGTAACCACATTAAACAAATAACAACGATCTCACAAACATATATTGACAAGCCAGTATATAGTGGATGAGTAATGAGTGGCAGCTGTTGCTGATGACAATTAACGGAGACGCCCACAAGCTAATCAGTGCAGACGCGAAACACACAGATTTCACAACAAAGTGCAAAAACCCCGAGATCACGGTTTACCAACCGTGTCAAGATGTTAAGCATATTTCAAATGAATGCAAGTTAGATTAGCGCCTGTATCTACCATAAACAGAATTTGTTTTCCCTCTATTTTAATCTGCATAATAGGCTCTTGATCAGCTTTTGTTGATAAAATTGGAAGCTGACTCTCCCCTTTAGGATTCTCTGGGCACCCCTAATAGCCTGGATTGGGACCTCCCCAAGGGTTTACTGGGCCCTGCACTGGCCCTGCACTGGAGGCGAGTTGGACAGTCAGCTTTTACTGTGCCCAGGCTGTCCACGGGCCCAGCACAAACCTGGAGGCCTGCCTCTGCCTCTTTGGCCTTTTTGTATGGGTTTTTTTCTCCATTGACCCGGCTTCACTGTGTGGACACAGATAGTCAGTTTTAGTTTGTGCATATAGACAGTATGCCACTTCAGTATACAACACAAAACACTCAAAGCATGAATAGCAGGTTTTACCTACAGAGTGAATTATATTCTGTCGGGGTCCGGTGCTCAGGCGGCGGGCTGGTCGGTCACTCACTTTCTGGAGAGATAAGAGACACAACATTAGCTGGCGATCTTCTGGAGAGCTTTCTCACCCCTATCTTCTCGGGTGCAGCTTTTGTAGTCCTCGTCTGAGCGTCTTCAGCTGGGACCGATCAGCCCGCGGTGATTGTGTGCAGGTGAATCTCCTCTGTTGTCAGGGCGATGCTGATAGGTGCCCGGGACACGGCTCACACTCCCCCCCCCAAGCGTCGTCCTGGTCCCTCGGGCGAGTGGGGAAGTGGGGGCTGGGGGGGAATTACACCTGACAGACCTGCGAAAGCTGTCCACAAGCGGGAGAGTCCATCCGCATTGGTGTTGGCGGTTCCAGCTCGATGTCGCATGTCGAAGTGGAAGTCCTGGAGTGCTAGGAACCACCGTGTCACCCGGGCATTGGTATCTTTAGCACGGGCCATCCATTGCAAAGGGGCGTGATCGGTGATCAGGGGGAATTTCCATCCCAGGAGATAATACTTCAGCTCCAGGACTGCCCACTTGGCGGCCAGCGCTGTCGCTAGGGAGGAGACGTTGGGTATGAAACACCTATAGTACCCCGCCAATCCCAAAAAGGCCCATACCTGTATCTTGGAAGTGGGCCTCGGGGCCGCGAGGATGGCTGCCACTTTCCCCTTCTGCAGACCCCCTTCAAGAAGCACCCTCCGGAGCCGCTCCAGGTGGTCCTCCCAGGTCTCCGAGTGGATGACGACATCGTTGATGTATCAGCATTTGGTCCCAATCCCGTCGGTTGTCCGCAGCCACGCGACGGAGCATCCGCTTCAACGTCTGGTTGAACCTTTCGACCAGATCATCGATCTGAGGGTGGTTGACGGTGGTACGAAGCTGCTTCACCTTAAAGAGGCTGCAGAGGTCAGCCATCATCCGGGACATGAAGGGGGTGCCCTGGTTGGCCAATATCTCTCGGGGGATGCCGACCCGGCTACACAGCAGGAAGACTAGACTTTTAGACTTTATACTTTATTTGTCCCCATAGGGCAATTGGTTTTGCAGCAAGATAAACACAGAACAGTCACAGATGCACAAATACAAGACAAAAACACATAAGAAATATTTAATGTAACTGGCCCTTGTTAAAGTAAAATCTGACAATTTCATAATATAGCAACAATTCCATAACCAACCCCATCACAGCAACAACATAATCAAAAACAAGCAATACTATACATATTATAATAATAATAATAACCCCATCACTATTTAATAGTTATAGTCTGTCTACTCCTCCGGGCTGAATTCATAAACAAGATGGCTCTCGGGACGCTTATGCTTATATCTGTTATTCTTCACTGGAGGTAAACTGTACCGAGACCCGGAAGGCAATATCCGGAACTCAGAGTGAAGGGGGGGGGGAGCTATCAGAGATAACTGCGTTGGCCTTCCTAACTACCTGTCTATCATACAGGACAGAAAGGCTACTCTGCTGGACACCTATAATTTTACTACTGACCTTCACTATATTGGAAAGGGCAGTTTTGGCCTTGACAGTGACACTACCATACCAGCAAATTAATGAGAATGTTAGAACAGACTCAATGTATGATTTATAAAAAAGGGTCATGAGAGTCTTGTCAACACGAAATTTTGACAGTTTGCGAAGACAAAACAGTCTTTGTTGGCCTCTTTTGCAAAGCATTTCAGTGTTGGAGATAAAAGTTATCTTCCCATTTATAATAGTGGTCTGTGGAGTTGATGACTTTCGCCTAAAATCAATCTGCATATCCTTTGTCTTTTCAACATTTAGTTGAAGGAATGCCCTATCACACCAAAGTGCAAAATCATCCACAACTGGACCATGGTCACTTCATTAGAGAGGAGACTGACAATAGCAGAGTCATCGGCAAATTTTAAAATATGTCTATTTTCATGCTGACTGCGGCAATCATCAGAATATCCATCCCACAATATTAAAATCGAGGTCAAAGTTCTTTAAGAGCTTATCAACTAAAATCAACAAATAAAATCCTTGCGTGTGTTTTACTACCTTCAAGATGTTTGAATAGTAAGTTTAACAAGGTAGTGGTGGCATCATCTACCCCTTGCTTAGCCCTATAAGCGAACTGTAGTTGATCTAAGAGATTCTCTGTTTTTGTAAGTATGACTTTTTTAACCAGTTTTTCAAAACACTTCATGACTAAGGAGGTCAGAGCTACTGGCCTAAAGTCATTTAATAATTTTGGATGATTTAGTTTGGCCACTGGAATAACTGTTGACTGTTTCCATATGTTCGGCACTCTCTGTTGCTCTAGGGACATCTGGAAAATATAATGAAAAATTGGACCTAACTGCTCTGCACAAGAGATGAGCAGGCGACTACTTATATTGTCAGGCCCAGGGCTTTTTGCTGATCTAGGGTGCTTAAACATATTTACCACAGCTTTTTTGTCAAAAAAGGGGATAACACCATTTCCAGATAGATGTGATTTCTGTTCTAAAATAACATTACTAAAATTAGTGGTATCAAACCTCAAATAATTTTTTTTTAGCTCTGTTGCAAGCAAACTGTCACAACTAAACCCTTCTAACACAACCTTGACATTCTTTTCTCTCCTGGTGCCGATAACAGTTCTCATACCATCCCAGGCTGAACGTAAATTCCTACCACCAAAGTCTTTCTCTATTTTTTCTTTGTAACCCTGCTTTGCCCTCCTTATTTCACTTCTTATTCCCTTTTTCAATTTATTTAATTATAAAAAGTTTCCTTCCCTAAATGCCTGCCTCTTTTTGCTAAGTAACAGCTTTAATGATTTCCTTACCCATGGCTTATTGTTTGGATATACGTGTACAATTTTATCAGGGATTACATTATCAACACAATAGGAAGCATAACAACTAACAAGTTCTGTATCATTTATGTTGGTACAGGAGTCCTTAAACATGCTCTAGTCGGTGCAATCAAAACAACCCTGTAAACTCAGGATTGCTTCCTCTATAAAGTCCATTTATTTTTGGAGCGTCCATTCGGGTATAAGTTTGACGGGTCGTGTACGTGGGTATGAGGGACCTGCGCGCTGAGCCCAAAAAATTTTTGCCGGACGCGACGTCGGCATCTGACGGACCGCGCCGGCCCACGGGAGACCCATGACCGGCGCGGGGGGATCTGGACCCCCGAGGGGCCTCGCAGAAGCCCACCCAAATTTTGGGCCCCCAAACGCCGTTCAGCACTTTTCCACAAAGTGGCGCACGGAGCAGTCCACCTCAGGTTTAAAAAAGTGGTTTTACCCGAATGGGGGGTGGACGATTTTTTTGTCCATGAAACCAATATTTGTCTGTTTGACCTTTAAAGTTACAGAATGACCACGGAACCGGTACGGACCCCCGTCGGACCCCCAACCCGGGTCCCACGAACCCATTATTTGTCCATTTAACCATTATATTCATAGAATGACCGCGCATCATCTGCGGACCCCTTGCGGACCCCCACCCCGGGTCCCACGAACCCACTATTTGTCCATTTGACCATTATTTTCACAGAATGACTGCGGATCATCTGCGGAACCCTTGCGGACCCCCACCCCGGGTCCCACGAACCCACTATTTGTCCATTTGACCATTATTTTCACGGAATGTGGTATTTTTTTTAGAAAAGTCCCACGGGCCCGAAATTCAGAACGGTGGCTCTTTGGGGCCCCTGGATCATGCAGTAAAAAGCGCGGGGCCCTAGTGTGATGCAATTTTTTTCCTTTTGTCCGATGACTACGTGCTTCGGCGCCCTGGGTGAGGGGCCCCTGAGATGCCAGAATCTTAAATATGGGGGCCCTACGACCTATCGTCTCCAAACGGTAGACGTCCCACGTCCAATCAAAACGCGTACCGGTTTGGTGGACGTGCGCTCACTTCTGTGACCCTTTGACCCTTAAAGATGGTCGTTGGGCCACCAAACTTTCCTGCCCGGTCGAGGGAGTCCCCATGAGACACATATCCAAAATTCGGCCTGATCGGACCCCGGCGAGTCGTGTCCACGAAACCGCTAGGCCAAACGCATTGAAGTAAATGGCAGGTGGGATTTTTTTAGAAACGTCCTAGGGGCTCGAAATTTGGAACGGTGGCTCCCGAGGGCCCCTAGAAAGTGCAGTCAAAAGCGCGAGGACCTAGCGCGATGCACTTTTTTTCCTTGGGTCCTACGGCTACGTGTTCCGGGGCCCTGGTTGAGGGGCCCCTGAGATGCCAGGATCTCAAATCTGGGGGCCCCATGACCAATCGTCTCCGAACTGTGGACATCCCACCTCCCATCGAAATGTGTACCGGTTTTGTGGACTTGGGGTCACTTCTGTAACCGTTTGACCCCTAAAGAAGGTCGTAGGGCCACCAGACTTCTGTGCCGGTCGAGGGGGTCCCCATGAGACACATATCCAAAATTCGGCCCGATCGGACCCTTGCGAAACGTGTCTGCGAACCCGCTAGGCTGAATCCATTCAAGTAAATGGCAGGTGGGACTTCTATAGAAAAGACCCAGGGGTCCGAAACCCGGATTGGTGGGTCCAGGGGCCGCCCCGATTTAGCTGCCTCGCGTAACGTGTCCACAAATCCGCTAGGCCGCCCCCCACCTCTGGGACCCTTTTGGGAACGTTCACCTCCTTTGGGCCGTGCAATATGACGGGATGAGCTGGCCACAGTTATGGTCGGCCCTGCCCAGTGGGGGGAGCGGGAGAGCTTTATATGCGTCCTTGATAGAACCGTAACACAAGTCCAGTGACTTCTTTTGTCTGGTCGGGCACGTAACATATTGGTGAAAGTCTCTCAGACATTTCTTCAGCGAACAATGGTTAAAATCACCAAAAACGAAGACAGGTGCTTCGGCCGATATTCCTTGCAGTTTTTGTGTTACTTTCAGTATCAACTGCGCGGCTTTATCCGCATTTGCTCTTGGATGAATATACACAACTGTCACAAATATTTGGGGAAACTCCCGCGGCAAGTATGTGGGGCGCAGGGACACTGACAGAAGTTCAACATCCTTAGTGCATAAACTTTCTCTAACAAGGACATTTTTACAATATCTATGATTCACGTATAGGCAAACCCCCCCCACCTCGCGACCTTCCAGTAACACTCGCATCTCGGTCCAAGCGGACAGGTGCCCCAAAACCATCAATGACCAGCTCCGAGTTCAAATCACTTTCTGAAAGCCATGTCTCTGTGATCGCCAGTAAACACGCGTCTCTGAATTCATGCTGGAAGCGTACATTGGCTTGCAGCTCATCAGTTTTATTTCGAAGTGACTGGGCATTTGATACAATGATAGAAGGCAGGGGGAACCGGGAAAGAGATTGTTTTCTCAGTCTATGAAGTACGCCACCTCGCTTACCTTGTTTCCTGGTCTTGCGGGGTGGCTCATCTGTAAATTCCCCCTTTCCTCTCGATTTATCGGCAAAACAGCTTAGGTTAGGGAAGATTAAATCCAAGGGAGGGTTATTGACTTGGAAGTTACTCCATTTTAGGAGAAAGTCTCTACTGTATCGGATGTGCATAGGGTTGGGCAACTCATTCAGCGTCTCCACGAGGTGTAACACCGTCCACAACAAAAACAAAGCAGTCCACTCCATACTACTTGAAAATAAATGAAATAAACTGATATATAAACAAGAAATAAATGAAATAAATTAATATAAACAAACGATGAAAAGAACGTAACGTAAACATTAAACATTAACAAAACATTAATCCTGTGCCTCACTGCTGGTCGCTGCATGAGCATGCCCCCTCCAAGCTCAGGAAGAGCTCCTGGGCGATGGCCTTGGAGGTAGCCTTGTGCAATGGAATGGCTTCGGGGTACCGGGTCGCATAGTCCATGATGACCAATATATGTTCGTGCCCCCGGGCGGACTTTGGCAGCGGCCCTACTAGATCCATTCCTATTTGCTCAAAGGGCACCTCGATGATGGGCAGAGGAATTAGCAGAGCTGGGGGAGGAGTATGTAGCGACGTCCTTTGGCAGTCTGGACAAGCCTGACAGAACCGTTTGATCTCCGCCTCCATGCAGGGCCAGTGGAACAGTGTTAATTTCGTTGACTAAATATTTTCGTCATTATTTTCGTCACAAATATATATTTGCGGACGAAAACGAAACGAAAACTAAAAAAGAAGGCACTGATGGAGACTAAAACTATGACTAAATTGATTGACATTATCGTCAACGAATAAAGGACGAGACGAAAATAGACTAATCAAAAAAAAGACGAAAATCTAATCAGCAGATGGGAGAGATGCGAGGAATGAGCAAAAGAACCGGCAAAACGGAACAGGCGAGACTGCATCTGAGAAGAGAACCAATCCGAGCCTGACTTATTGAGACGTGAAGCAAAGGTTTTCAGTTTTTAAATGAGCTCCCGGGAAGTCGGCATTCGAAGAGGTGATGTCTTAAAGAGCGACAAAATGTCCACAGCTCACTTCACATGTGACGACGAACAAAACAAAACAAAGTGTAAAGCACGCGGAGCGCTCATTCGTGGCAAGAACACAACCAATTTGAAAAGACATTTACAGACGAGCCACCTGGACATTTTCTCAAATGTAATTTCACAACGATGTTCTTTTGTTTATTGAGCTAAGCAAAATAGGAAGACTGTAGTGCATAGATGTTGTAGCATTAAATATTACGAACTGAAAAGTACTGTAAAATAGCCCCTTCTTCAAGTTAGATGAGAGCACAATACTAATACGTAATATTATGATACATACATTTGATTAATACTAATGTTTAGTATATTTTATAATGTTCTACTTGTTGACAATATCACAAATATTTCTATATTAGTCATGTGAAACGTGAATGTTCACATCCTATATCATTATACGTACTAATATAGAAATATTGTAGTATTTAAAACATACAATATTGCTAGACAAATGAATACCTTATAAAATCTTGTTACTTTTTTTACTTATTAAATATTTACTTTAAATGTATGCACTTATTGTTCAGCTCAGCTGTAAGCTTTAAGGTCCTGGACCTAACTTTATTTTTATTTTATTGATGGTCAGTTGGCAGCTAGTTATTGTTTACATTATCATGACAGTGTTTGTTGCTGCATAAAAGCTTTTGAATCGAAATAAAGACACAGTTGTGTTGAAATAAAGTTGAATTTGTGTTTTATATATTTTGGTTAAGTTTGTTTCCTATACCAGCTGTAAAAAAATTGTCTAGTAAATCTGTTATTGATTTTAGTATTATTTTAGTCGACTAAAATACCAAGCAATTTTAGTCGACTAAAATACCAAGCAATTTTAGTCGACTAAAATAAGACTAAAATTAAAACAAATCAGATGACTAAAACTTGACTAAAACTAAAAAGAATTATAGTCAAAAGACTAAGACTAAAACTAAATTAAAATTTCATGTCAAAATTAACACTGCAGTGGAATCTGTCTTGGATCCATTGGGTAGCATTCTGCACCCCCAGGTGGCCAGCCATCAGATGGGAATGGGCGAGCTCAATGACCATCTGTGTCCTTGTGTGTGGGTCTACCAGCAGTTTCACCTCCTCCCCTCTCCCCTGTGCGACACAGTACAGCAGGCCATTCTGGACCACGAAGTGTGGAGTCGGGTGTGGTGGTGGTTGGACCTCTTTTCCCTCAACCACCCTTACTTGCTTCCAGCAGTATTTTAGCCGATCATCCCCAAACTGCTCCTCCACAAATTTCCCCCCGCCCCTAACCTGTTGGAAGACATCATAAAAAAGGTTAGAACTTTGGGGTTGGGGGGGGACTCACCATCTCGGGCACTGTCCGAGGCTAGGAGGGCAAGGCATTGTCGGGGAGCTCGGTGGAGGTCCTTCTTCTTTGGGCGATTCCCAGCCGGGCTGACAGGCTGGGTGACTCGGCTGAGTAGCTGATCCAAGCCTGGCTAGTCTCTCCCCAGCAGCACGGGTACCGGCAAGTCCTTGACCACGCCCCCTTTCAAGGGGCCCGGTGCCGGTCTTCGTGGAGATGGTCACCACTCGGGAAGGTACACTCTGGGTGTCACCGTGGACACATGTGATGGATATGCGGGCTTTGGTTCCCACCCGTGGGGGAAATATAGAGGACTGGACCAGGCTTACGGCGCTTCCAGAGTCTAGCAGAGCTGTAAACGGATGACCGTTGATGAAAACCTCGGTCTGAGGTGCGCCTCGCGGTGGTTCCAGATGACGGCACAGCCTGCCAGCCAGGGGCGATTGGGTGAGGGCGGTAGCTCAGTTGGCATTGGCTCATCCTGTACGCCGGGAACCGCCGACCTGCTGACTGTGCGCTGGGTGCCCTCTGGCATGCGTCGTTCCTGGTACACCCTCCAGGGGAACGGTGGTGCTCGCTCCCCAGCCTCTCGCTTCTGCTAGCTCGACTGCCTCGACGAGATCTCCTACGGTCTGCGGATTCCTCATTCCGGCTGCCTGCCGAAGGGGTCGTGGCAGGGTATACAGGTACCGGTCCACGCCGACGCGTTCGGCCACTTGGGCAGCGCTGGGGTTCCTGGTGAGCAACCAGTGGTGGGCGAGGCAGTTGAGTTCGGCGGCTTGGGCACGGGCTGGCAACCGGCTGTTGTATTCCCATGTTTGGAAAAATTGGTCCGCAGCGATGGGAGACAGCCCTACACGGGCCAGGATTTCCTTCCGTAGTTCGTCGTATGATTCTCTTTGGCTCACTGGCATGGAGAAATAGGCCTGCTGGGGTTCCCCTGTCAGCAACGGGGCCAGTATCCATGCCCAACTTTCGCGGGGCCAGTCCTCTCGAGTGGCTACGGACTACGGATGTATATATATATATATATATATATATATATATATATATATATATATATTTCTTTTTTGTAGAATAAAAATAGATGTCTATTAGAAGTCTTTAAGATGTTTATGATTTAGAACGTATGTAAAACTGACAATTGAAAGACATCTGTCAGATGTTTTTTGAAAGCAGATGCTTTCCAGACCAAGAGATCTTTAACAGACATCTTGCAGACGTACATGTGCTATAATTTCTGTAAACATTTAGATTTTACAGTATTTTAGCCTATTTTTAGCCTCTCAAATCACAATTTATTTATCTATGCAGAATTTTTTTTAAATATTGTGAAGTTGTTTGCTTAATAATCATTGTGTTCTGTTTCTGCATGTTTTTGCCAAGATCTTTTATTTTGGTCTTGCGTCCTCCGAGAAGGAGTAACTTGTATTGTAAAAGGATGTGCAGGAAGAGAGGGAGAGCAGAGTGTGGCGGGCATGGAGACGAGTGTTGCTCTCCTCCAGTTCATGGACGTTGCTCAATAAAAAGTCACTAGCCGTCAATATTTCCAAGTCCATCAACTTTATTCATATCAACCCACGGGCAGCTAAACCCCACGCCTTACATATTTATTGGTGGCAGCGGTGGTTGTATTTCTTGCTGTTGGACTGTTATGGTGACAAAGACTAAAATGTATGATAATCACAGCCCTTTATTCATATATGCTGGATCATTTTAGACTGAAACGCGTTTTGCTTTAAGTATCATTTCGATTACATGGATTGTATTCTGACGGTCTATTTATAACTTCAGAGCAGTTTTGTTGTTTTCACCATCGTGTGAGTTTTCATTTCATGTTCATTTATATGTTTCTTACATTTTTTTTCATGTCGGAGAAAGAAGGGGAAAAATAAGTAAAAACAGAGTATGCAACGGGAGTATTAGAAGTTGGCTTATTGCCAGGATTTAATAGCGCTCACTTTTTTTTTTTACACGTGTGCACGTTGCTCCCTCCTGTGGCGCCCTTTGGTCACAGCACATTGCCTCAGAACCAAAGCAGACAGTATTGCAAATAAGACAAAAATTGTGTTCATCGACCTTCACTACATAAACAGTCGAGCAACATAGAAGGACAGCAGCTTGTGAGTGTTTTGTCTTGTTTTCTCATCAGACTAGTGTGTGAACATCATTGCTAGGAAAGTTTTTTGGTTTAAATTGTGTGTGTCTTACCGTGGTTAATACGTGCTGAAAGTGGCGCTTGGTTTTGCGTTTGTCTATCTTTGCGTTTGACTGCCTAGTTTCGCGTTTAGTTGCCTAGTTTCGATCTGCTAAATAGTGAGGCGTGGCCAGCTGACTTCAATCACAGGTAATCAGGCTAATACAAAGCACTAGGTTTCACCGCGGCAGCGGTCGCGGCAACCCTCGTGTGAAGACCGACGAGTGTAAAGACAATCGACTCTACCTGCGCGACTCCACTGAGCAAGGACACCGACAGGGCACCTGAGTATTGCTTTTCTCTTTTTTTTCCACTCTTTGTATAGTTTGTACTCAAATATATCTAACACTTGTAGTCACTATGTGCTTTCAGATCTCTACTATCACTACTAACACTCGGAGAGCACGATATGTATGTCGCAGGAAGGCATGTCTGACAAACCTACGCCATGTCCCTCTGACCTCTACTACTACGCTCTCTATTCCAGTTGGTCTCTGGAACTGCCAGTCTGCAGTTAACAAAGCAGACTTAATTTCCTCTATTGCTACCCATTCCGGTCTCAACCTCATGGCACTGACAGAGACTTGGATCAAACCTGAAGATACTGCCACCCCTGCAGCCCTCTCTACTAATTTCACTTGTTCCCACACTCCTCGTACCACTGGGAGGGGTGGAGGTACGGGTCTCCTTATATCCAAAGAATGGAAATTTGAACTTCAGCCATCACCTACAGGTACTGGTTCATTTGAATCACATGCCATTACTGTAACCCACCCTGTTAAAATCCACTTTGTGGTCATTTATCGTCCTCCAGGACAACTGGGAAACTTCTTGGAGGAGTTGGATGTGCTGCTATCAAACTTTCCTGAAGATGGTACTCCTCTGGTACTGCTTGGTGACTTCAACATCCACTTAGATAAACCCCAGGCTGCTGACTTCAAAACTCTGCTCACCTCATTTGATCTCAAGCTAGTGTCCACTACAGCGACTCACAAATCGGGCAACCAACTTGACCTCGTCTACATGTGCGGTTGCTCTGTGGACACCTCTTCAGTTGCTCCACTGCACACCTCTGACCACTTCCTCATTACTGCTAACCTAGCACTTACTCCTGAAGTGGCACACACTCCAACGCAGGTCACCTTTCGACGGAACCTACGCTCACTCTCTCCATCTCGCCTATCTGCTGTGGTTTCATCCTCTCTTCCACCATTCTCTGAGTTTTCTGCTCTGGACACGAACAGTGCTACGGACACTCTTTGCTCCACTTTAACATCTTGCTTGGACAACTTTTGCCCACTGTTGTCTAGACCAGCACGCATTGCCCCATCTGCCCCCTGGCTGTCCGAGGTTCTCCGTGAACATCGCTCTAAACTCAGGGCTGCAGAGAGGAAATGGCAGAAATCAAAAAACTCTACGGACCTCAGTGTGTATCAATCTCTCCTCTCTTCCTTCTCTGCAAATGTCTTCACAGCTAAAACATCCTACTACCACAACAAAATTAACAGCTGCTGTGACGCTCAGACACTATTCAAGACTTTCTCTTCTCTTCTTAATCCGCCGCCTCCACCTCCTCCATCGACTCTTACAGCGGACGACTTTGCAGCTTTCTTCACAAATAAGACGAGATCCATCAGTGAACAATTTTCCACACCACAGACTGAGGAAAACTTCACAATGACTGATGCACACTCTTTATCCTCCTTCTCCCCACTCTCAGAGATGGACGTCTCCAAAATTCTCCTGTCCAATCATCCTACTACTTGTCCACTTGATCCTATCCCCACTCACCTCCTTCAAGCGATCTCTTCTTCAGTCATACCTTCACTTACTCATATTATCAACTCCTCTCTTCAATCTGGAACATTTCCCTTAGCATTCAAGCAGGCTCGGGTAAGCCCACTGCTCAAAAAACCATCTCTAAATCCAGCGCTTTAATCTTCCATTCATTGCTAAGACACTTGAGCGGGCTGTGTTCAACCAGCTTTCTATGTTCCTTGAACAGAACAACCTCCTTGACAGCAACCAATCTGGCTTCAAAAGTGGCCATTCTACTGAGACTGCTCTGCTCTCGGTTACTGAAGCCCTGCGACTAGCAAGAGCAGCTTCAAAATCCTCTGTACTCATCTTACTGGACCTCTCTGCTGCTTTTGACACTGTTAATCACCAGATTCTCCTGTCCACCCTCAGAAAGATGGGCATCTCTGGAACTGCTCTCCTGTGAGTTAAGTCCTACCTCTCTGACAGATCCTTCAGTGTGTCTTTGAGGGGTGATGTTTCAAAGTCACACCACCTTGCTACTGGGGTTCCTCAAGGCTCAGTACTTGGACCACTTCTCTTCTCCATCTACATGACATCTTTAGGATCTGTCATTCAGAAGCATGGCTTTTCTTATCACTGCTATGCTGATGACACCCAACTCTACTTCTCATTCCAGCCTGATGACCCGGCGGTAGCTGCTCGCATTTCAGCCTGTCTGAGTGACATTTCTAGCTGGATGAATGATCATCACCTTCAGCTTAACCTTACAAAGACTGAACTACTGGTGATTCCAGCTAACCCATTGATTAATCACAACTTCTCTATACAGCTGGGCTCGTCAACCATAACTCCTTCGAGGACAGCCAGAAACCTAGGAGTTGTGATGGATCATCAATTAAGCTTCAATGACCACATTGCTACAACGACCCGGTCCTGCAGGTTTGCCTTATACAACATTAGGAAGATTAGACCCTTCCTGTCAGAGCAAGCAACCCAACTTCTTGTCCAAGCTCTAGTTCTCTCCAGACTGGACTATTGTAATGCTCTCCTGGCGGGCCTTCCTGCATGTACTGTCAAGCCTCTGCAAATGATCCAGAATGCAGCAGCGAGGGTTGTCTTCAATGAGCCAAAAAAAGCTCATGTTACTCCTCTCCTCATCAGGTTACACTGGCTACCAGTAGCTGCTCGCATCAAATTCAAGGTACTGATGCTTGCCTACAAGACGACCACTGGCACGGCACCAACTTACCTAAACTCACTGGTTAAATCCTATGTGCCCTCCAGAAGTTTGCGCTCTGCAAGTGAACAACGCCTTGTGGTGCCATCCCAAAGAATTTCAAAATCACTCTCACGGACCTTTTCCTGGACTGTGCCCAGCTTGTGGAATGACCTCCCAATCTCAATTCGTACAGCTGAGTCTTTACTCATTTTCAAGAAACATCTAAAGACTCATCTTTTTCGCCTGCACTTAACCTACTAACACCAGTACTTTTCCTTTTCTTGTCTTTTTCATTTAATTAAAAAAAAAAAAAAATTATATACACCTGGCTATGCGTTCTATACTAGACTAACTGAGACTTGTCATGGCACTTGTATTCTGTTGTTGTTCTCTTGTTGACCTGACTGCTTCTATTGTTCTCATTTGTAAGTCGCTTTGGATAAAAGTGTCTGCTAAATGATTAAATGTAAATGTAAATGTAAAAATGTCTAACCTGCAAACCATCTTTATCTTTAAAATACTTTGAATTAATACAACACTGCATTGACTTCACTCTTTTCAAACATGGCAGAGGACAATGTAACAAACCCGCGAGTGCACTTCAGAGCTGTTTTACCTCCAGACTTCACTGGAGATGGCAACAAAAGCTTTTCTCAATGGGCTTGTCGAAACCTCAGGTATGGACAAACCTCAGCTTGCCAAAGTACTTCCTTCAAGATTGGCAGGTGCTGCATTCAGTTACTGGGATAGTTTGTCAGATGATATAAAGGCTAATTACGACACCACTTGTAGCAAATTAGCTGCAGTTTTCAATCAAAAACAGCTATTAAGAAACTTTCAAACTAACTTGAATGCCAGACCGTGTCTGAGTAATGAGCCATTGGAAATCTATGCTGCCGAATTGACCCGCCTTGTTCACCATGCTTTTCCAGACTATGGAGAATCAGCCATCAAAGGTGAAATTTTGTGATGTTTTATAGCTGGACTTGAACCTGCATTGCAAACTAAGTTGTATGAGTTTGGTGTTACTACACTTGAAGATGCGATTAAAGTAGCTGGTCGGTGTGAGAGAGCATGTTCTGCAGAGTCTTTTCCTTAACCGGGGCCTGCTGCACCTCAACCTGCCATGGTACACAGCCTCACGACAGAGTCCACCAATATGCTTGCTGCGCAGCTCAATGACCTCCATCTGAAAGTAGACAAACTTCAGTCTGTTGTTACTATGCTGACGCAGCCAAAGCCTCATTATACCAGTTCCATTTCATCTCCAGAACATCACTTTGTCTATCGTCGATGATCACCCTTACTAGACAGAGCTGAAGACAATCTTTATTTGTGATCTTCTCGCTATCAACATTTCACTGCATCTGATGAGCCCTACTTCAGAGGTAGATCTCTTGTACGTTCCAGTGACAGCCATCACAGACCAAAAGGAAGCCCCAGGCCAAGTTATCATCCGCAGCAAGGCTATGAAAGATCCTTACACTATGACTGTTGAGATATTCGCTTTTGCCCTCCGTGGGGGTTTGCTGCATATGATGACTCACTGACTGCTCAGCCCAACTATAGGCGTCAATCAAACGACGACAGCAGTCCAGGCAGGAACCGAGATCGACAGAGGGGTGAGTAGTATTACAGACATCGCTCTCCAAGTCTAGAACGACCACATTCATGCCATGTACGCTTCACCGAAACAGCAGCGTTCAGGAAACGAATGGTAGCTGGAGATGAGGGCCAATCTTCAGTTCAACTGTCAGCGGCCCATAGCGACAACACAGTGACATCTTCAGACTCTGCAATCTGGACACCGTACATAAAAGGACTCATTGAGGACCAAGAAGTCAGTGTTTTTCTTGACACTGGTGCTGGTTTGTCACTCATTAGTGAGGCCTTACGTCAACGCATCCCTGCACTGAAACACCGCCCCTTACTGAAAAGTTTCCAGGTGGCACACACACTGACAGGACAACAATTAGACATTTTAGGCTCATTACCTGTCACATTACATCTTGGGTCATACACATTTAGTATGAACATGTATGTTGTAAGAGACTCCAGACAGGATGCCCTTCTTGGGTGGGACTTTTTCAAAACACATGGTGCCTCAATTGACACAGCCTCTGGTACTTTTATGTTCAATAATGAGAAAATTTCCCTTCTCAGTTCCTCACATGCATTGCCTTTTTGCTGTAATGTGTTCTTGCTCTCACAGGTCTCAGCCCCCCCCTTGACAGAGTTTGTTGTTCCTGCTTCAGTTGCATGCAACTCAGAAACAAAAATTCAGCTTCATGGTTTTCATGGTAATCTAGAACCAAATGTGACATTTGACATAGACTTGGTTGTTGCTCGTAGCTTCTCTAATGTTGAAAATGGGCTCACTGTAGATCATTTACTTAATCCTACACACCAGGATATTGAGCTGCCCAAACAGACCCATTTAGGTCAATTCTACACTGAGCGTAATGTGCCTTTTGATTTGTATAGGCCTATGGATAGTATTTTGGCTCAGGTTAGCCTGCAGAGCCTTTCATGCCAAATACCTGATGTTCACATAGGTACTGACACTCTTACTCCAAGTGAGGTAGAAGTAGTTAACTCCCTCCTACAAGAGAACTGTGATGTCTTTAGCACTACCTCTGCGGATCTAGGTAGAACTGATTTGATTAAAGGGGGGGGGGGGGGTGAAATGCTCGTTTTTACTCAATATCCTGTTAATCTTGAGTACCTATAGAGTAGTACTGCATCCTTCATAACTCCAAAAAGTCTTTAGTTTTATTATATTCATAAGAGAAACATAGTCTGTACCGATTTTTCCCGGAAAAACACGAGCGCCTGGAGGCGTGACGTGTGGGCAGAGCTAAAGAATCACGAGCGTGAGTAGGCTTTTGCGTTGAGAGTGTTTGGAAGCTGTAACATTACCGTGAGGGAAAAAACATCATCCAAAAAAAAAACATGGCTAACAGTCAGATTCAGCGTATATTTATGATCCAGAATCAGATCCAGAGGCTGAAATTTAACAAGAGCAGCATCAGCAATGACGTCTCTATGTGGTATGTATTGAAACTGTATATATTTGCTTAGCGGTTTTGGAAAATGACTAAGTTCCACTTTATGTCATCTTTTTTTTTTTTTAAGCTGTACATGTGGAAAGTGCAGTTTGATGACAACATCGCATGTTGTTTACTTGATGTACTTACGTGCCGATAGCTAAGTTTACAACACAGAGATATTTGAAGCAGTTTTACTCACTGCTTTACTCACCATATAAGGAGATTCCGCTCCATCTAACGTCACACTCGAAAAAAACTTTCTGAAACTTGTGACAAACCGGAAGAGGTATTTTTGGAACAAAAATACTCCTTCAAACTTACAGCTTAATTTTTGAAACTTTATCCATGTTTAGCATGGGAATCCAACTCTTTAACAGTGTAAAAAACTCAGTATGCATGAAATAGCATTTCACCCCCCCCCCCCCCCTTTAAGCATAGCATACAGACATCCTCTACATCCCCTGTACATCAGAGAGCATACTGTACTACGAAAGGAAATCGACAACCAAGTACAGAAACTTCTTGATGCTGACTTAATTGAGCCAAGTCATAGTCCATGGGCTTTCCCGGTGATACTTGTCCATAAGAAAGATGGCTCTTATAGATTTTGTATTGATTATATGCATTGATTCAAAGATACACACCCACTTCCACATGTTGACGACAGTTTAGACACCCTTTCTGGAGCCACCTTGTTTAGCACTCTAGGTTTGTCCAGTGTCTACTGGCAAATTCAAATGGATGATTCTAGTAAGGAGAAAACTTACCTACAGGTAAAAACCTTTACTACAGGTGATTCCCTCTATCAATTTAAGGTCATGCCAATGGGTCTCACTAATGCCCCTCCAACATTTCAGAGATTGATGGAGCTTGTTCTCCGTGGCCTCCACTGGTCCAAGACTTTAGTATATCTTGACGACATAATAGTCTTCAGTAAGACCTTTAAAGACCACATTCATGATCTCTCTGAAGTGTTTGGTAGACTACGGCAAGCTGGCCTCATACTCCATCCTCAATAGTGTCAGTTTTTCAAGCAGTCTGTATTCTTTCTAGTACATGTTGTTTCGAAGGATGGCATTTAACCAGATTGTAAAGTCACCGAGAAAGTGTTGAACTGGCCTCGTCCAACTACACCTACAGAGGTTAGAGCTTTCATAGGCCTCTGTTCCTACTATCGGCAATTTATCAAAGACTTTGCAGAAATGGCAGCCCCTTTACACAGCCTTACGAAGAAACATGCCAAATTTACATAGAGTGACCAATGTGAGGACACTTTTCAGTATTTTCGCTATGCTTTAGCTTCCCCTCCTATTTTGACCTACCCTGATTTCAGCAAGTCTTTTATCCTGTATACGGATGCATCTCACCATGCCATTGCTTTAGCTTCCCCTTCTATTCTGACCTACCCTGATTTCAGCAAGTATTTTATCCTGTATACGGATGCATCTCACCATGCCATTGGCTCTGCTCTTGCACAACAACAACAGGGTGTTGAAAAGTTTGTAGCCTATGCAAGTCATGTGCTAAGTGCAACAGAGCGCAACTGGTCCACCTTTGACAGCGAATGTTGGGCTATTGTTTTGTCCATTAGACATTTCTCACACTACTTGCAATGGTGCCCCTTTGTGATTGTTACTGATCATCGCCCCTTGTTAGGTTTAAAGAAAATGCCTATCGATCAAGATCCAACAGGAAGTAGGGCACGTTGGGCATTGGAGCTTGATGTGTACAATTGGGTCACAAAGCACAGGAATAGTGCAAAGCACACAAATGCAGCATGGACATTCCACTGTAGTTCAACTTGGTCATAAAAAGACACTTGCAGGAGCTACAGAGCATTTCTACTGGCCATACATGACTAGAGATATAGAGAACTACTGCCAACAGTGTGTCCCATGTCAGTCAAGATCTATGCCAATCCCACATCGTGTAGCTCCCCTGCAGACTATTCATGCTAGTCATCCTTTTGAAAAGGTGGCAGCTGACATTACTGAGCTTCCTGTGTCACCATTAGGCCACAAATATGTTTTTGTTCTCAAGACTACTTCACCAAGTATGTAAATTTGTCTCCTATGAAAGACCAAAAAGCTGTAACAGTTGCACAATGTATCTTTGAACAGTATGACACAGAGCATGGTGTTCCTGAATGTCTTCATACAGATCAAGGTCTTCAGTTTGAGGCAGACATAATCAAGGAATTGTGTTCAAAGTTAGGCATCACAAAAACCAGAACTTCTTGTTATCATCCTGAAGGAGATGGTTTAATTGAAAAATTTAATCGCACCCTGAAAGATCAGTTGAGGAAATGTCTGTATCAGCAAACAGAGCCATGGGATACCATGTTGAGGGCAATCCAGCTGTCTTATAATACTTATGTACACAGCAGCACTGGATAAACCCCTTTCTTCCTTGTACATGGATGTGAAGCCAGATTTCCAGTTCATGTGCTTTTCCCTTGTCCTACTGAACCTTCCAGTGTCTCTGCCAGCATCCCAGCAGAGTATGCTTCGTCTGTCTACAGGAAATTGCAGTTTTCTTTCAAGTTCCGTCAGGAGAATCAGGAGCATGCTCATGAGCAGCAAAAAAGTCATTATGAAAAAAAGGTCATATACACCTCATACAATGTGGGGGACTTGGTTTGGTTAAATGATCCTGCTCATTCCCATTGTAAACTGGCCCCACGTTAGAAAGGACCCTACATTGTAACACAAAGGTTCAGCATAATGATGGTTATTCTGTACTGTATGCTATTCAGCCAAAAGGTTTTCCTGTAAAGACACCGCAAGTGGTACATCATAACCATCTGAAACCTTACCTGTCTTCCACCTATCAGCTTGGACAAACAGTCTCAGATACATCATCTTCCATTGCACAGCCTGTTGAAAGGAAAGTAACCACTAGTACTTCTAATTCCTCTACACCTGCTGTCCAGGAGAACTTGCCCTCTTTTATCTTTACTGGTGAGGTCCCCAGTCAGAGTCCAGCTAGGGACAGTCCCCCGGTAACTTTAATCAAAATACTGGACAGTTTACTGTCACACAGCCTGATGACGTAGACACTGTATCCTCAAAAGTGAACCATCCTACAATGGCTCCGCATGGTGTATTAGGTCGCAGGCCTGTCAAATTGCCCGCAAGGTTTAAAGATTATGTTGTGAAATAAGAGAGAGAGAAAAAAATAGTTTTAGAACCTTTGCTGCAGTTCAAATAAACACTCTGTATTGTGTTAAATGAAAATTTAGCATCAATAATCTGCATATTGTTTTGTCTGGTTTAAATACATTCTTACTTTCTGTATGTTGAAAACGTGGACGTTTCTTTTTCCACAGGGTAACTAATGCGAAGTTGTTTGCTTAATATTCATTGTCTTCTGTTTCTGCATGTTTTTGCAAGGACTTTTATTTTGGTCTTGCCTCCTCCGAGAAGGAGGATCTTGTATTGTAAAAGGAAGTGCAGGAAGAGAGGGAGAGCAGAGTGTGGCGGGCACGGAGACGAGTGTTGCTCTCCTCCAGTTCATGGACGTTGCTCGATAAAAAGTTACTAGCCGTCAATATTTCCAAGTCCATCGTCTTTATTCATATCAACCCATTGGCAACTAAACCCCACGCCTTACATTATCTTGAAAAATGCTTTAATGTCTTTAAAGCTTTGGCCATTTTTTCTTTCTTTTTTTCTTCTCTCTGGCCAAAATCTAGAAAAAAATATGCTGGTTATGAATAAGTGCAATTTAGGCTAAGACTCTCTTTGTTTAGTTTTTTTGCTATGAAAAAATGACACTAAACATGTTTTCTACTAAAACCGGTTTCAGAACAGTAATAATACAGAGAAACACACGAACATAGATGATAAAATACAGATTCTGCTCTGAGTGAACCGATATTTATTTCTCTCTTTCGTTTTTAAGCCCTGCCTATAGCATATGGAGCCACGCACATGCAGGGAAAAAAATAGGCTAATTAATATGGCATGGCGTGAACACAGAATTCAGCTCATCCAACCACAATCAAACATACCTGAGCAAACTAATCAAGGCATTCTGATTACTTGAAAGCTAGAGGCAGGTGAGTTTGATCAGGGTTGTTATTGACCTGCTCTCCATGGATCTTTAAAACACCATTTTACTGAGGTAGATATTACAGCACCACTTATTCATTTGATTGTTGTGCGCTTCGCTGTCCGCTTCTCCTGACGCACCAATTCAGCGCATTTTCCAGCAGAGGATGACAGCTCGAGTGTATTTCTCATTGATTGCTGTTTTATTGTGTCTGTTTGGATACTTGAACATAACTCACGCTATTCAAAGATGAACCACAGGTGAGAAGACCTGTTTACTTCATTACACCGCCTGAAGAAATGCAGAAATTAGTGACTCTCCATCTTTAAAAGTTTAAAACACGAGGAAATGGGCACGGAGACGAGTGTTGCAGGAAATGGGCTACAGAGAAGCAGCACTGGATTGTTGCTCAGTGGTCCAAAGTACTTTTTTCGGATGAAAGCAAATTTTGCGGGTCATTCGGAAATCAAGGTGCCAGAATCTGGAGGAAGACTGGGGAGAAGGAAATGCCAAAATGGCTGAAGTCCAGTGTCAAGTACCCACAGTCAGTGATGGTCTGGGGTGCCATGTCAGCTGCTGGTGTTGGTCCACTGTGTTTTATCAAGGGCAGGGTCAATGCAGCTAGTTATCAGGAGATTTTGGAGCACTTCATGCTTCCATCTGCTGAAAAGCTTTATGGAGAGGAAGATTTTGTTTTTCAGCACGACCTGGCACCTGCTCACAGTGCAAAAACCACTGGTAAATGGTTTACCGACCATGGTATTGCTGTGCTCAATTGGCCCGCCAACTCTCCTGACCTGAACCCCATAGAGAATCTGTGGGATATTGTGAAGAGAAAGTTGAGAGACGCAAGACCCAACACTCTGGATTAGTTTAAGGCTGCTATCAAAGCATCCTGGGCCTCCATAACACCTCAGCAGTGCCACAGGCTGATTGCCTCCATGCCACGCCGCATTGAAGCAGTCTGTTCTGCAAAAGGATTCCCAACCAAGTATTGAGTGCATAACTGAACATAATTATTTGAAGGTTGACTTTTTTTTTTCTGTATTAAAAACACTTTTCTTTTATTGGTCAGATGAAATATGCAAATTTTTTTGAGATGGGAATTTTGGGTTTTCATGAGCTGTATGCCAAAATCATCAGTATTAAAACAATAAAAGACCTGAAATATTTCAGTTGGTGTGCAATGAATCTAAAATATATGAAAGTATAATTTTTATCATTACATTATGGAAAATAATGAACTTTATCACAATATGCAAATTTTTTGAGAAGGACCTGTATGTGTGTGTGTGTATATATATATTTATTTTTTTGTAGAATAAAAATAGATGTCTATTAGAAGTCTTTAAGATGTTTATGATTTAGAACGTATGTAAAACTGACATCTGAAAGACATCTGTCAGACGTTTGTAGACAGCAGATGTTTTCCAGATCAAGAGATCTTTAACAGACATCTTACAGACGTACATGTGCTATAATGTTTGTAAACATTCAGATTTCACAGGATTTTAGCCTATTTTTAGCCTGTCAGAACACATTTTTTTTTATATATGCAGCAGACATTTTAAATATCTTGAAAAATGCTTTAATTAAAGCTTTGGCCATTTTTTTCTTTCTTTTTTCTCTAGTTTAAATCTGGCCAAAATCTAGAAAAAAAAATTGATGCTGGCTATGACTAAGTGCAATTAAGGCTAAGACTCTCGTTGTGTGGTTTTTTTGACCCTATGAAAAAATGACGCTAAACATCTTTTCTACTAAAACCGGTTTCAGAACAGCAGTATGACAGAGAAACGCATCAACAGAGATGATAAAATAGAGATTCTTCTCTGAGTGAACCGATATTTCTTTCTCTCTTTCGTTTTTAAGCCCTGCCTATAGCATATGGAGCCACGCACATGCAGGAAAAAAAATTTGGCTAATTACAGTATTATGGCATGGTGTGAACGCAGGATTTAGCTCATACAATCCCAATCAAACATACCTGAGCAAACTAATCAAGGCATTCAGATTACTTGAAAGCTAGAGGCAGGTGAGTTTGATCAGGGTTGTTATTGACCTGCTCTCCATGGATCTTTAAAACACCATTTTACTGAGGTAGATATTACAGCACCACTTATTCATTTGATTGTTGTGCGCTTCGCTGTCCGCTTCTCCTGACGCACCAATTCAGCGCATTTTCCAGCAGAGGATGACAGCTCAAGTGTATTTCTCATTGATTGCTGTTTTATTGTGTCTGTTTGGATACTTAAACATAACTCACGCTATTCAAAGACGAACCACAGGTGAGAAGACCTGTTGACTTCATTACACTTCCTGAAGAAATGCAGAAATTAGTGACTCCATCTTTAAAAGTTATTAACACCATTTAGGAATGAGTAGTAGGTTTTAAAGGATGGCTTTACAAAAAAGAAAAAGCAGTATAATACTTAGAATATAATTCACTCTGTAGGTTAAACCTGCTATTCATGCTTTAAATGTGTCATGTTGTATACTGAAATGGCATACTGTCTATATGCACAAACTAAAACTGACTATCTGTGTCTACACAGTGAAGCCGGGTCAATGTCTAATACCAGGGATGATTCCACGGTGTGCTGAAAGCTGTTTCCATGATGGCCAATGTCCGGCCACACAGAAGTGTTGCCCAACCACTGGTGGCTTTGCATGCAGTGAACCAAGCGGCCAGGGAAGCGGCCAGGGACAAGGCCAGGGAAGTGGTCTGGGACAAGGTCAGGGACAAGGACAGGGAAGTGGACAGGGACAAGGCCAGGGTAGGGGACAGGGCCAGGGACAAGGCCAGGGTAGTGGTCAGGGACAGGGACAAGGACAGGGCCAGGGTAGCGGCCAGGGACAAGGTCAGGGACAGGGACAGGGAAGTGGACAGGGACAAGGACAGGGTAGCGGTCAGGGACAAGGTCAGGGACAGGGACAGGGAAGTGGACAGGGACAAGGACAGGGTAGTGGTCAGGGACAGGGAAGGGGACAGGGCCAAGGTCAAGGACAAGGCCAGGGACAGGGAAGTGGCCAGGGACAAGGACAGGGCCAGGGACAAGGCCAGGGTAGTGGACAGGGCCAGGGCCAAGGCCAGGGTAGCAGCCAGGGCCAAGGCCAGGGAAGCGGCCAGGGAAGTGGTCAGGGACAAGGCCAGGGAAGTGGTCAGGGACAAGGCCAGGGAAGTGGTCAGGGACAAGGTCAGGGACAAGGCCAGGGAAGTGGACAGGGACAAGGCAAGGGTAAGGGAAAGGGCCAGGGACAAGGCCAGGGTAGTGGTCAGGGACAGGGACAGGGTAGCGGCCAGGGACAGGGGCAAGGTCAGGGACAGGGAAGTGGACAGGGACAAGGACAGGGTAGCGGTCAGGGACAAGGCCAGGGAAGGGGACAGGGCCAGGGACAAGGCCAGGAACAAGGCCATGGTAGTGGTCAGGGACAGGGACAGGGGCAAGGTCAGGGACAGGGAAGTGGACAGGGACAGGGACAGGGTAGCGGTCAGGGACAAGGCCAGGGTAGGGGACAGGGCCAGGGACAAGGCCAGGGTAGTGGTCAGGGACAGGGACAAGGACAGGGCCAGGGTAGTGGCCAGGGACAAGGTCAGGGACAGGGAAGTGGAAAGGGCCAGGGACAGGGCCAGGGTAGCGGTCAGGGACAGGGCCAGGGTAGCGGTCAGGGACAAGGCCAGGGTAGTGGACAGGGCCAGGGCCAAGGCCAGGGTAGCAGCCAGGGCCAAGGCCAAGGCCAGGGAAGCGGCCAGGGAAGTGGTCAGGGACAAGGCCAGGGAAGTGGTCAGGGACAAGGTCAGGGACAAGGCCAGGGAAGTGGACAGGGACAAGGCAAGGGTAAGGGAAAGGGCCAGGGACAAGGCCAGGGACAAGGCCAGGGTAGTGGTCAGGGACAGGGTAGCGGCCAGGGACAGGGGCAAGGTCAGGGACAGGGAAGTGGACAGGGACAAGGACAGGGTAGCGGTCAGGGACAAGGCCAGGGAAGGGGACAGGGCCAGGGCCAGGGCCAGGGACAAGGCCATGGTAGTGGTCAGGGACAGGGGCAAGGTCAGGGACAGGGAAGTGGACAGGGACAGGGTAGGGGACAGGGACAAGGCCAGGGTAGGGGACAGGGCCAGGGACAAGGCCAGGGTAGTGGTCAGGGACAGGGACAAGGACAGGGCCAGGGTAGTGGCCAGGGACAAGGTCAGGGACAGGGAAGTGGAAAGGGCCAGGGACAGGGCCAGGGTAGCGGTCAGGGACAGGGAAGTGGTCAAGGCCAGGGACAGGGACAAGGCCAGGGGAGTGGTTATGGTCAGGGGAGTGGTTATGGTCAGGGAAGCGGTCAGGGAAGCGGTCAGGGCAGCGGTTATGGTCAGGGAAGTGGTTATGGTCAGGGAAGCGGTCAGGGCAGTGGTTATGGTCAGGGAAGCGGCCAGGGCCAGGGGAGTGGTTATGGTCAGGGAAGTGGTTATGGCCAGGGAAGTGGTCAAGGGAATGGTCAGGCATGTGGCCAAGGAAATGGTCAGCGCCGTGGTGGTTGAACTGTTAATGGGATTTCTGCCTAACACTTACTGGAGATCTCTTCAATTCTATGCTCTATTCATATGGCCATGTTTTCCCTGTTTACTCGAACAGTTTAGAAATGTGTTGGTCCCCCCCCACCTCAAATAAAAAATGCTTGATTTGAAGAGTTGGTGTTTTTGGTATTATTTGGCTTCCTCACATCGCTAACTGCCTTCTGCCATCTGTGCTTTAAGTTCCTCTCCTTGAGACCTGTTCCTTTAGCCAAGTATTGAATTTCAGCCTGAGCCCTATGGGCCCCAACTTAAGACATCGGGACAGTTTTCACGTCATAGCTCAGACGTGGGTGGGGAATCGGGGTTGTTTTAGTCGTCTTGGATCTATGTTTTAAAATCTCCAATTATGGTGATGAAAAGGATTGGCCTCACTGGTGGAAACGACACCAGACCTATACCGTAACTGTCAAGAGAGGCTCGACTGTGATTGGTGTCCAGCAACAGCAGCGAGTGCTGGAAGAGTTCCACATAAAATCGCACTCAAAGCTTGCCGCAAAACCCCAGCAAGTTAGAACCATAATATGTTGGGGCCAGGGGAAAAATAATATTTACTGAGTTTCGGTTAGGTTTTGTGAAGGGCTTTTGCTCCACTTGCAACGTATGCCCGTATTGTAAGCGCTCTAAAATAGTGCCTCTACATTAATGTAATTGCTGTTATGAGCAAAAATTATGGTTGTTTCCTCAAGGGAAAAAATGCAAGTGATTGTGCTTCGCGACTCCTAGTCCGGCAAAGTGGCTTTAGCTTTCACTCTCTGCACAAACTATTAAATATGTGCCTAATATAGCACACCTCTATATAGGTTAAATGTTTAAACTAACATTGTGATAATTAAGTATTTTATGTATAGATTTTATTTTGGTTAAGTGGTGATTGATTTGAGAAAGCTAAGTTGATCAAACATTGGTTAACTCACTGGCCGCTTGGTCGTTAGGCTACTTGAATATACAAAAGCTTGAATTTAACAAAAAATTTGCCAAACATAATTGTTAAAGTTCTGGAGCAAACATTGGCTCTGAGGCATCATTTTTGGAAGACTTAAGGCTCTCTCATAACAGTTTCATTGAAGAACATGTATCCTTCTGGAGCTCCCCTGCACGAGACAGACTCTTCTGATGATCCTCTACAGAACTCATTTGAAGTTCCTCTACCTTATACCTATTTGTCTGGAGTATGTTTTCAAAAGAAACATCCTTCCGAAGGAACTTCTCTGTATGCTGGGTTCAGTGTCATACCGCACACCTTAAAGGCCCCCCGCAGAGAACAAGATAGCCCCCACCCACCAGCAGTAATATCATAGTTATTGTGCACCTGCTACAGGTCTCTTCCATTTACATAGCTAACTGACTTATCAGTCGTGGATGTGGTGAATAATCATTGCATTGATGCATTTCATGTAGGTTAATGGCCAACACGTTTCCGTTCAAACAATGTCCTAAGACTCGCTAACTGCCAAAAAAAACCATATATATAAAAATAAATGAATAACTATATGTGCTAAATTTGGAGAAAAATGAAATTTCTATATATTTACATCGGCATTTACATCTGCAAGACGAATTATTTAGAGTGTTTGCTCATCTGCAAGATTGGATGTTTCCTTTTAGATGTCAAATATACAGGTCCTTCTCAAAAAATTAGCATATTGTGATAAAGTTCATTATTTTCCATAACGTAATGATAAAATTTAACTTTCATATATTTTAGATTCATTGCACACCAACTGAAATATTTCAGGTCGTTTATTGTTTTAATACTGATGATTTTGGCATACAGCTCATGAAAACCCAAAATTCCTATCTCAAAAAAAAAAATAGCATATCATGAAAATGTTCTCTAAACGAGCTATTAACCTAATCATCTGAATCAACTAACTAACTCTAAACACCTGCAAAAGATTCCTGAGGCTTTTAAAAACTCCCAGCCTGGTTCGTTACTCAAAACCGCAATCATGGGTAAGACTACCGACCTGACTGCTGTCCAGAAGGCCATCATTGACACCCTCAAGCGAGAGGGTAAGACACAGAAATAAATTTCTGAACGCATAGGCTGTTCCCAGAGTGCTGTATTAAGGCACCTCAGTGGGAAGTCTGTGGGAAGGAAAAAGTGTGGCAAAAAATGCTGCACAATGAGAAGAGGTGACCGGACCCTGAGGAAGATTGTGGAGAAGGACCGATTCCAGACCTTGGGGGACCTGCGGAAGCAGTGGACTGAGTCTGGAGTAGAAACATCCAGATCCACCGTGCACACTTGCTCAATGGTCCAAAGTACTTTTTTTCGGATGTAAGCAAATTTTGCGGGTCATTCGGAAATCAAGGTGCCAGAATCTGGAGGAAGACTGGGGAGAAGGAAATGCCAAAATGCCTGATGTCCAGTGTCAAGTACCCACAGTCAGTGATGGTCTGGGGTGCCACGTCAGCTGCTGGTGTTGGTCCACTGTGTTTTATCAAGGGCAGGGTCGATGCAGCTAGTTATCAGGAGATTTTGGAGCACTTCATGCTTCCATCTGCTGAAAAGCTTTATAGAGAGGAAGATTTCGTTTTTCAGCACGACCTGGCACCTGCTCACAGTGCAAAAACCACTGGTAAATGGTTTACCGACCATGGTATTGCTGTGCTCAATTGGCCCGCCAACTCTCCTGACCTGAACCGCATAGAGAATCTGTGGGATATTGTGAAGAGAAAGTTGAGAGACGCAAGACCCAACACTCTGGATGAGCTTAAGGCCGCTATCAAAGCATCCTGGGCCTCCATAACACCTCAGCAATGCCACAGGCTGATTGCCTCCATGCCACGCCGCATTGAAGCAGTCTGTTCTGCAAAAGGATTCCCGACCAAGTATTCAGTGCATAACTGAACATAATTATTTGAAGGTTGACTTTTTAATACAGAAAAAAAAGAAGAAAAAAAAACACTTTTCTTTTATTGGTCGGATGAAATATGCAATTTTTTTGAGATGGGAATTTTGGGTTTTCATGAGCTGTATGCCAAAATCATCAGTATTAAAACAATAAAAGACCTGAAATATTTCAGTTGGTGTGCAATGAATCTAAAATATATGAAAGTATAATTTTTATCATTACATTATGGAAAATAATGAACTTTATCACAATATGCAAATTTTTAGAGAAGGACCTGTGTGTGTGTGTATATATATATATATATTTTTTTTTTTTGTAGAATAAAAATAGATGTCTATTAGAAGTCTTTAAGATGTTTATGATTTAGAACGTATGTAAAACTGACATCTGAAAGACATCTGTCAGACGTTTGTAGACAGCAGATGCTTTCCAGATCAAGAGATCTTTAACAGACATCTTACAGACGTACATGTGCTATTATGTTTGTAAACATTGAGATGTTACAGTATTTTAGCCTATTTTTAGCCTCTCAAAACACATTTTTTTTAATCTATGCAGCAAACATTTTAAATATCTTGAAAAATGCTTTAATGTCTTTAAAGCTTTGGCCATTTTTTTCTTTCTTTTTTTGTCTAGTTAAAATCTGGCCAAAATCTAGAAAAAAAATGATGCTGGCTATGACTAAGTGCAATTAAGGCTAAGACTCTCTTTGTTTTTTTGACCCTATGAAAAAATGATGCTAAACATCTTTTCTACTAAAACCGGTTTCAGAACAGCATTAATACAGAGAAACGCATGAATAGAGATGATAAAATACAGATTCTGCTCTGGGTGAACCGATATTTCTTTCTCTCTTTCGTTTTTTAAGCCCTGCCTATAGCATATGGAGCCACAAACATGCAGGAAAAAAAATAGGCTAATTATTATGGCATGGTGTGAAGGCAGCATTTAGCTCATCCAATCCCAATCAAACATACCTGAGCAAACTAATCAAGGCATTCAGATTACTTGAAAGCTAGAGGCAGGTGAGTTTGATCAGGGTTGTAATTGACCTGCTCTCCATGAATCTTTTAAACCCCATTTTACTGAGGTAGATATTACAGCACCACTTATTCATTTGATTGTTGTGCGCTTTGCTGTCCGCTTCTCCTGACGCACCAATTCAGCACATTTTCCAGCAGAGATCGTTGTGAGATCGCACGACGGGAGGATGACAGCTCGAGTGTATTTCTCGTTGATTGCTTTCTTATTGTGTCTGTTTGGATACTTGAACATAACTTGCGCTATACAAAGATGAACCACAGGTGAGAAGACCTGTTGACTTCATTACCCCGCCTGAAGAAATGCAGAAATTAGTGACTCCATCTTTAAAAGTTATTAACACCATTTAGGAATGAGTAGTAGGTTTTAAAGGATGGCTTTACAAAAAAGAAAGCAGTATAATACTTAGAATATAATTCACTCTGTAGGTAAAACCTGCTATTCATGCTTTGAGTGTTTCATGTTGTATACTGAAGTGGCATACTGTCTATATGCAAAAACTACAATTTAATGTTTGTGCATAAAACTGTGTCCACACAGTGAAGCCGGGTCAATGTCCAATACCAGGGATGATTCCACTGTGTGCTAAAAACTGTTTTCATGATGGCCAGTGTCCGGCCACACAGAAGTGTTGCCCAACCACTGGTGGCTTTGCATGAAGTGAACCATGTGGCCAGGGAAGCGGCCAGGGACAAGCACAAGGCCAGGGTAGCGATCAGGGACAGGAAAGTGGTCAGGGACAGGGCCAGGGACAAGGTCAGGGTAGTGGTCAGGGACAGGGAAGTGGTCAGGGACAGGGACAAGGACAGGGTAGTGGTCAGGGACAGGGCCAGGGTAGTGGCCAGTGACAGGGCCAGGGACAAGGACAGGGACAGGGAAGTGGCCAGGGCCAAGGCCAGGGACAGGGAAGCAGCCATGGTCAGGGACAGGGAAGCGGTCTGGGACAGGGACAAGGCCAGGATAGTGGCCAGGGTCAGGGACAAGGACAGGGAAGTGTATCTAGAGCCCTAACATTCTCACTGTCCTCAATTAAAGTTTGGATGTGTGTCTCTAATTCTGAAATCTTCTCTGTCAGCCTAACTATTTCCCTGCATTTATTACATGTGAATCCCTCATCAGCGACAGAGATAGATAAACTGTACATGTGGCAAGAGGTGCAAATAACAATAGCAGGAGAAGCCATTACTGTGACGATCGTGCACCAGAGAGACACAGGAGAGAGTAGACCCAAACGCAAGTATGTTTAATGGGATAATCCAAATCGTTGTTAGACACAAGCCATGGTCAAAACCAAAAAGACAGTCCAAAAATAAACAAATAAACAAACAAAGAAGGGAACAGGAAAGGGAACAGAACTGGAACTCGGAGGACGAGAAGAAAATGAAGGAACTCGGAATACGAGAAAGCTGATAACACAAAGGGTAAGGACTCCATACAAACAACAGGAAAAGACTTTAATATATAGGGAGACTAATGACACTAGAGTTCCTATACCTGATGAAATGAACAGGAGTGCAATAACTGTGAAGACAGGACCAGACTAGAGGAATTCTAGTGCCTACGGTGAAGTGCCTAAGGGGAAGTGAGCCCACTAGTGGACACCCAGAGAAACAGAGACCAGACAGCGTGACATTACCCCCTCCTCCAGGGAGCAGCTGCCAGATGCTCCACCCAAACCCAAGGGAAAACCAAAGACACAAAGAGACAAGGAGGGAGGTGGAGCGGCGGAGGATCAGGGGGAGGGACGGAGGGCCAGATAAAATGGTAAACAGAGACAAGAGGACCAGGTAGAATGGGGTAACCGAGACAAGACGACCAGGTAAAATGGGGAAACAAGGAGTCCTGGAGGGTGGTGGACGGGCGGAGGATCAGGGGGATAGACGGAGGGTCAGGTCCTTAGAGGGAAACAGAACGAAAGATACAGACAAGAAACCCAGGAGGGAGGTTGACTGGCGGAGGATCAGGGGGAGGGACAGAGGTCCGGGTCCATAGGAGGAAACAGAAAGAAAGACACAGACAGAAAAACAACAAAAAATACACACAAAAACACCAGTCCAAGAAGGGCAGAAGACCACCACAACCATGTGGTCAGGGCCGAAGCCTCCCAGGGCAGAGCAGAAGACCACCATAACCATGTGGTCTGACGGGACACCCCCCAGGTTGGAGCAGAAGACCACCACAACCGTGTGGTCGGAACGGGTGCCCCCCAGGGCGGAGCAGAAGACCACCACGTCAGTGTGGTCAAGATCGGAGTCCCCCAGGGCGGAGCAGAAGACCACCACAACCATGTGGTCAGGACAGACGCCCCCCAGGGTGGAGTAGAAGACCACCACATCCTTGTGGTCGAGGCAGAAAGCCCCCAGGGCGGAGCAGAAGACCACAACATCTGTGCGGCTGGACCAACGGGAGGACAAGTCTGGTTGGGCAAGTCTGAAACATAAAACATGAGCATGTTAAGGGTTGCCTCTGTGGCCACAACAGGAACAGTCAGTTGCTCAGAGAGTTCGACTGAGACATGACGAGTCTCTGGAAGTTCCGCAGAGGCAAGGAGAGACTCTGGTAGCTCATCAGAGACGTGAAGAGGCTCTGGTAGTTCCATAGAGAAGTGATGAGTGTTTATACTCGATTCCAGAAGATTGGTGCTGACTTGACTCTGCTCATGAAGATTATTGGTGACCTGCATTTGTTCATGAAGATCATTGGTGACTTGTATTTGTTCATGAAGATCAATGGTGACTTGCCTTTGTTCATGAAGATCAGTGGTGACTTGAATACTCCCATGAAGAACCACGGTGACTTGACTCTGTCCTTGAAGATCACCAGTGACTTGACTCGGTCCTTGAAGATCACCAGTGACTTGACTAGGTCCTTGAAGATCACCAGTGACTTGACTCGGTCCTTGAAGATCACCAGTGACATGACTCTGTCCTTGAAGATCACCAGTGACTTGACACTGTCCTCGAAGATCACCAGTGACTTGACACTGTCCTTGAAGATCACCAGTGACTTGACTTGACTCTGAAAGGTCAATGGTAACTAGCCTTGACTCTGGAAAGTCTATGGTAACTAGCCCTGACTCAGGAAGGTCAATGGTGACTAGTCCTGACCCTGGAAGGTCAACGATGACTAGCCCTGACTCTGGAAGGTCAAAAGTGACTAACCCTGACTCTGGAAGGTCAACGGTGACTAACCCTGACTCTGGAGGGTCCACAAGCACTTGACTCGACTCTGGAGGGTCCACGAGCACCTGACTCGACTTTGGAAAATCAACGGGCACCTGACTCCACTCTGAAAGGTCAACAGGAACTAGCCCTGACTCTGGAAGATCAACGGTGACTAACCCTGACTCTGGAAGGTCAGACTAGAGGAATTCTAGTGCCTACGGTGAAGTGCCTAAGGGGAAGTGAGCCCACTAGTGGACACCCAGAGAAACAGAGACCAGACAGCGTGACATTACCCCCTCCTCCAGGGAGCAGCTGCCAGATGCTCCACCCAAACCCAAGGGAAAACCAAAGACACAAAGAGACAAGGAGGGAGGTGGAGCGGCGGAGGATCAGGGGGAGGGACGGAGGGCCAGATAAAATGGTAAACAGAGACAAGAGGACCAGGTAGAATGGGGTAACCGAGACAAGACGACCAGGTAAAATGGGGAAACAAGGAGTCCTGGAGGGTGGTGGACGGGCGGAGGATCAGGGGGATAGACGGAGGGTCAGGTCCTTAGAGGGAAACAGAACGAAAGATACAGACAAGAAACCCAGGAGGGAGGTTGACTGGCGGAGGATCAGGGGGAGGGACAGAGGTCCGGGTCCATAGGAGGAAACAGAAAGAAAGACACAGACAGAAAAACAACAAAAAATACACACAAAAACACCAGTCCAAGAAGGGCAGAAGACCACCACAACCATGTGGTCAGGGCCGAAGCCTCCCAGGGCAGAGCAGAAGACCACCATAACCATGTGGTCTGACGGGACACCCCCCAGGTTGGAGCAGAAGACCACCACAACCGTGTGGTCGGAACGGGTGCCCCCCAGGGCGGAGCAGAAGACCACCACGTCAGTGTGGTCAAGATCGGAGTCCCCCAGGGCGGAGCAGAAGACCACCACAACCATGTGGTCAGGACAGACGCCCCCCAGGGTGGAGTAGAAGACCACCACATCCTTGTGGTCGAGGCAGAAAGCCCCCAGGGCGGAGCAGAAGACCACAACATCTGTGCGGCTGGACCAACGGGAGGACAAGTCTGGTTGGGCAAGTCTGAAACATAAAACATGAGCATGTTAAGGGTTGCCTCTGTGGCCACAACAGGAACAGTCAGTTGCTCAGAGAGTTCGACTGAGACATGACGAGTCTCTGGAAGTTCCGCAGAGGCAAGGAGAGACTCTGGTAGCTCATCAGAGACGTGAAGAGGCTCTGGTAGTTCCATAGAGAAGTGATGAGTGTTTATACTCGATTCCAGAAGATTGGTGCTGACTTGACTCTGCTCATGAAGATTATTGGTGACCTGCATTTGTTCATGAAGATCATTGGTGACTTGTATTTGTTCATGAAGATCAATGGTGACTTGCCTTTGTTCATGAAGATCAGTGGTGACTTGAATACTCCCATGAAGAACCACGGTGACTTGACTCTGTCCTTGAAGATCACCAGTGACTTGACTCGGTCCTTGAAGATCACCAGTGACTTGACTAGGTCCTTGAAGATCACCAGTGACTTGACTCGGTCCTTGAAGATCACCAGTGACATGACTCTGTCCTTGAAGATCACCAGTGACTTGACACTGTCCTCGAAGATCACCAGTGACTTGACACTGTCCTTGAAGATCACCAGTGACTTGACTTGACTCTGAAAGGTCAATGGTAACTAGCCTTGACTCTGGAAAGTCTATGGTAACTAGCCCTGACTCAGGAAGGTCAATGGTGACTAGTCCTGACCCTGGAAGGTCAACGATGACTAGCCCTGACTCTGGAAGGTCAAAAGTGACTAACCCTGACTCTGGAAGGTCAACGGTGACTAACCCTGACTCTGGAGGGTCCACAAGCACTTGACTCGACTCTGGAGGGTCCACGAGCACCTGACTCGACTTTGGAAAATCAACGGGCACCTGACTCCACTCTGAAAGGTCAACAGGAACTAGCCCTGACTCTGGAAGATCAACGGTGACTAACCCTGACTCTGGAAGGTCGACGGTGATTAACCCTGACTCTGGAAGGTCAACGGTGACTAACCCTGACTCTGGAGGTTCCACGAGCACCTGACTCGACTTTGGAAAATCAACGGGCACCTGACTCGACTCTGGAAGGTCAACAGGAACTAGCCCTGACTCTGGAAGGTCAACGGTGACTAACCCTGACTCTGGAAAGTCAACGGTGACTAACCCTGACTCTGGAGGGTCCATGAGCACCTGACTCGACTCTGGAGGGTCCATGAGCACCTGACTCGACTCTGGATGGTCAACCGGAACCTGACTCAACTCTGGATAGTCAACGGGCACCTGACTCACCTCGGGAAGGTCAACAGGAACTAGCCCTGACTCTGGAAGGTCAACGGTGACTAACAGAACAGAACACAGTATTAAGAACCAAGGGTTCCCAAACTTTTGAGGGGGTTATTTTAATAATTTCAGCAATTTTTTTTGTCTTATAGACTAAATGTAAATATATTTTATGTACAATATCTTACTCAGGACAATACTAAATAAAAATTAACACGCATTTAGAATGATCTCTCTTATTTTTTGAAAATTACTCATATTTTCACAGATTCTGCAAGGGGTGCCCAAACTTTCGAGCCCCACTGTATATATAGACATGTCTGTTCTCCTGATGAACCGATTTTGGACAGGCTTCTGAAGCAGAGTAATGGTCTATAGCTGATCTACAGCTAAATATAGAAGTGTTGTGTATAACCAGTGGATATTTCGCACTACGAACATTTAATAATAATAAAATATGACACTTACCACAAGGGAAAGAGGAGAATGAGAAGGAGGAGGAGAAGAATGAGGAGGAGGATGTTACAGACACGCCTCGTTCGCAACAAGGTCTTACCTGTATGCTAACTCTAAGAACTAGCTCTATCTCTACTTACCTCTCTCCAGAAGCTCCCAGTCTTCATCGTGCGTGTGGGTGGTACACCCTCTTCCTCCAGCATCTCTACCCCTCACCAACGGATCCATTCTTCACTGCCTCCAGCACCATCACTTTACCCACCACTACCCGCTCCTCTGCTTGTGCCTAAATAAACTGTGTTTCTGTTACCCACAGCCTCCTGAGTTCCGTAACAGAGGATGAGAAGAATGAGGAGGAGGAGGTGGAGAAGAATGAGGAGGAGGATGAGAAGGAAATAGAGAAGGAGATGAAGAATGAAGAGGAGGATGAGAAGAAGAAAATGGAGAATGAGGAGGATGAGAAGAATGAGGAAGAGGCTGAGAAGGATATGGAGAAGGAGATGGAGAATGAGGAGGAGGATGAGAAGGATGAGGAGGAGGAGGAGAAGAATGAGGAGGAGGAGGAGAAGAATGAGGAGGAGGATGAGAAGAATGAGGAGGAGGATGAGAAGAAGGAAATGTAGAAGGAGATGGAGGATGAGAAGAATGAGGAGAAGAATGAGGAGGTGGATGAGGAGGAGAAGAATGAAATGGAGAAGGAGATGGAGGATAAGAAGAATGAGGAGGCAAGTGAGAAGGAGATGGAGAATGAGAAGAACGAGGCAGGAACTGCTGTTTTCTCCAGCTGGAGAAAAAAAAAACCCTCGCTGCTATGTAAAAAAAAAATTGTTAATAGAGATTGAGAAGGCAAAGTTGAATGAAAAGGAGATGAAAAAAAAGAAAAGTAGGCTACATTAAGGATATCTCAATAACACTGTCATTTCTCTTTGCAGGATTGGAACAAGGTTGGTTTTGGGGGGTTCTTCTTCAAGCAGTAATACCTCTCTTTATATTTTGGGGGTTAATGTTAAAGCTCTTGTATGTTAAATTATTCTGGGAGCAAGAACCCCATTAGGAAATATACCGCCAAAGATAAATTGTGTTCAATAAACTCAAGTTAACTTGCCAAATTGATACTGGACGCTGTTTATCCTGTTCAACTTGTTCAACGTTCATATCGTTCAATCGAACTCCACCAGCATTATAAAGTTAGTTTTCATTGTGATATTAGTTTAAAATTCCCCTGTGGTGGAAAGAGGTCATGTAAAAGTAACGCATTTAACATGTTTTTACCATAGTAACATGTCGCTCAACCATGTTACATGTAATAAAACCCTCAGTAACCACAAAACACATCATGTATCTCCCGTCGTAACTGTAGTTTTACTTTGGTATTTGTAGCATACAAATGGTACCATACTTTTTACCACAGTAATTGCCCTTTTAAGACTTTTCGCCATTTTACCATTTTACCAGTTTAATGGTCTCAGCTTAAATTATTCACTCCTCGCTGGCCCCATCTTGGGTTCATCTCTCCTGGGGGTCTTACTCAGATTCCGTGTCTGAACCCTTATCAGTGCGGATATCCAGGGAATGTTCCACCAGGTCAGCCTTCTTCCTGAAGATAGACCACTTCTTCAGTTTATCTGGGGTGACTCCAAGGAAAAAGGCACCCCTGATATCTTTGAATGGCAAGTTCTGCCATTTAGGACAACACGCAGCCCCTGCTGTGCAACCTTTGCCTTACAGCAGCATGTAAGAGACCATAGCCAACTGGGTAATGATTAAAGGTTCTCCACAGAACTATGCTTTAACGTTGACAATTGCTTGCAGAGCTTGCCATCACCAGAGGAGGCTAAGCAATTGGTTGACAAGCTGAGGGGTTTGTTAGCTGAAGGAGGCTTTGAATTGAGGCAATGGGCCAGCAATATTCCAGCTGTCATTAACCATCTTCCACCTGAAGCAAGATCGGATGGGTTTGAACTCTGGCTAGCCCATGAAAAGACTGATGTCCAAGAGTCCACATAGGGCCTTAGCTGGAATTGCCCAGTAGATGTCCTGACTTACCATCACCGGCCCATCGATCATGGGGCTCCAACCATGAGGATTATTTATAACGTTTTAGCCAGTCAGTATGACCCCTTAGGATATATCTTCCCGTATACTATGAGGGCTAAGGTACTCATCCAACAACTTTGGAACAAGCAGCACAGCTGGGATGATACTCAACTTCAGAGCTCTGAGCTGGAATGAATGGGAAAGTCAGTTGCAGTTTCTTCACAAAATCAGTTTCCCAAGATCATATGTACCAGCTTCAGTAGATCAAACAAGATCTATTACAGACCTTCACGTGTTCAGTGATGCTTCAGAGAGCACATATGGAGCAGTCGCCTACCTGCACACTTAAGATCAGCAGGGTAAGTTCCATCTGTCATTCGTATTGGCACGTTCTAGAGTAGCACCTAAAAGAGTCCGGTCAATACCCCGCTTGGAGCTCTGTGCTGCGGTAATTGGTGCACAGCTAAAAACCCAGTTGCAGAAGGAGTTAACATTGCCACTTTGCCACACAATTCTCTGGACAGACCCTACTACAGTGCTGTCTTGGATTCAGTCAGAGTCTTGCCATCATAAGGTTTTCGTTGGTAGCAGAGCGGCTGAAATCCATGACCTTACTGTAACAAACAAATCTCCATATTCATCGGGAAGAAGGAGGCGGGAACCGGCGCACAATCAAAACTCATTTTAATAATCAGAAATAAATACAAAACGGCGCACCAGCCCCTCACGGACGACTGGTGCGCACAAATAAAAGCCAAAACATAAAGTAATGTCCCAGGCCTGGTCCTCTCTCGTCCTTCACGGTCGTCGCTCCAGTTTTATATCCTTCCATCTCCTACGTGGGACTCGATACTAGCGGTGGGGCTCAGGTGTAGCTCATCTCCAATCACTACACCTGGCCTCACTCCTCGTTCCCACGCCTCTCGGCCCCGCCCCACTCGCCACATACCCCCATCGCCCCTCGCAGGCCGGGGGGTACTCCCGAGACTGCGCTCTACTCCCCCCCCCCCTTCCCTCCGGGGGAGACCGCTCACGGGGACCTGCGGGAACCTGGGGGTAGGACAGACGAGGCGAGAGAAAAGGAGATGGAAGGAGGAGCGACAGGGACGAGAGAGGGGAGAGAGGAAAAAAAAAAAAAAAAAAAATCCGGTTCCCAGACGCACTGCTGCTCGGCCCTCCACCGGCTGGGTGATCTCCTCCGCGGTGCCCGGCGGTGGCACTGGACGGCCCTCGGCGGACGGCACGACACTCCTCCGCCGCCCGGTGGACGGCGACGGCTCCTCCGATTTTGGGCAGCGGCAGGAGTCCCCCGTTCCCTGCCCCTCCGGATTCCGTCACGGAGGCGGCAGGCTCCGGCCCCCTGGCGAACGGCGCCGACTCCTCCGCTCCCTTACGGACGGCAGCCGCCCCTCCTTGTCGTGGGCGGTCGGCAGCGAGCTCGCCCGTCCCCGGCAACTCGCTCCAGCCCACCGCCTCGAGCGTCCATGGCGGCACACACCTCGCCAGCTCGAGGGCACCGCGGATTCACCACAGCGGCGAGGGATCTTCAGCAGTGCGTCCCTCCTTCTCCCGGGCTTCGGCACCACTGTAACAAACAAATCTCCATATTCATCGGGAAGAAGGAGGCGGGAACCGGCGCACAATCAAAACTCATTTTAATAATCAGAAATAAATAGAAAACGGCGCACCAGCCCCTCACGGACGACTGGTGCGCACAAATAAAAGCCAAAACATAAAGTAATGTCCCAGGCCTGGTCCTCTCTCGTCCTTCACGGTCGTCGCTCCAGTTTTATATCCTTCCATCTCCTACGTGGGACTCGATACTAGCGGTGGGGCTCAGGTGTAGCTCATCTCCAATCACTACACCTGGCCTCACTCCTCGTTCCCACGCCTCTCGGCCCCGCCCCACTCGCCACACTTACCAACACCACCGCTTGGCAATACGTAGATTCAGCACAAAATCCAACGGATGACCTTACAAGAGGAAATACTCTAAAAGACCTTGCTAAGCCAAACAGATGGAGCCATGGGCCCCCATTCCTGCTCCTTTCCTCAGAGAACTGGCCAGCAAACCTCACAGAGTGCCCTGAGATCGACAAGTCTGAGTTCAAGAAATCTGCATTCTGTGGAGTTGTAGCTGTTAACAGACAATTTGGCAGTGAGTAAAAGACCTGGACAGAGCTGGTAAAGGCCATTGCAAAGGAGCTACATGGGGCGGCTAGAGAGTCAGGAGAACCTACAGCAAGCACTTACCAAACAGCAGAGACATTCATACTCCAGAAGGTACAAAATGAGAGTTTCCCTGAAGAATTACAATGGTTGAGATCAGGCAAACCTCTTCAACATAATAGTCCCTTACTTACCTTAACTCCAGAATATGACACATCCACCAATCTACTCCGGGTTGGTGGTAGGTTACGACATGCAGAAACCTTAGAACCTGAAACATCCCATCGTACTAGATTCTAGACATCCACTCGTGAAAATACTTCTTTAAGATTTTGATGAAAGACTCTGCCATTCAGGTCCTGATTGGTAGTTCGCAGAAATTAGGAGATAATTCTGGGTGGTAAGAGAAAGCGCAGCCATCCGCATCTTACAGCATGCCTGTACAGAATGTCAAAGACTCAGAGCCAAACCTACCTTTCTCAAAATGGCAGACCTTCCTTTGGCATGGTTATGCCTCTACAAACTAGCCTTTCATTCCACCGGTATGAATTGCTTCGGCCCTTTCCTTGTAAAGATTGGTCGACGAGTAAAAAATAGGTGGGGAATCATCTACAAGTGTCTTTCCACATAAGCTGTACACGTGGACATGCTGAACAGCTTGGACACAGATTCTTTTCTGATGTCACTTCGTAGGTTTATTGCTCGAAGAGGTTCCCCACTAGAAATTATTGTCGGACCAAGGAACAAATTCCAGGCCATGTCACCTGATCTCCAGCAAAATCTCACACCACATAAGATAGCATTCCATTTTAATCCCCCTGCAGCATCACACTTTGGGGTAGTGTGGGAAAGGGAGATAAGATCCATTAAAATGGCACTATCTACAACTATTGGGGACCAAACAGTACCGGAGGAGGTACTCAGGACTGTTATTATCAAAGTAGAGAACATCCTTAACTCCAAGCCCTTGGGAATGTGTCTTGTAATGTGGCTGATCCTGATCCAGTAAAACCTAACCTTCTTCTCACAGGGCGGCTAGACAACTCCCTACCTACAGTCATATACCCTAAAGAAGAGGGCTTGAGTCGTCGCCGTTTGAGAAACTCTCAAGTGAGGGCTGACCACTTCTGGTACTCTTTTATCCGCCATTACCTTCTGAACTTGCAAGTCAGACAGAAATGGCACCATAAATTTCCCTAATATGACCACAGGCACACTAGTCATGATAATGGATCCTCATCAGCCCAGAGCCCATTCGTCAATTGGAAAGGTAGTCCAAGTGCACCCCAGTCAAGACTCACAAGTGAGATCAGTGGATGTCCAAGTACAAGGGAAGATTTATACTAGACCTGTAGCTCGTCTTGTGGCCCTACCCCCCCTTCCAGAAGATAATACAGAGGAGCCGAATACACCCAAAGCAGCAGCAGTAACACACATGCAACCTTCATAAGTGTCAAATTGAACACAAATTGGGGATGGCTGTACAAACAGCTTGCATGCATGACCCTTTTAAGACGTTTTGCCCCTTTAAGACTTGTTGCCCTTTTAAGACTTTTTGCCATTTTACCATTGCGCAGCAAATTTGAAGAGAAGAGATATAAGCCGATCCAATACAAGCATAATATGTGTGCGTGCATCCTATAATGCCGCGTTTCCACCGCAGGAACTTTACCCAGGAACTAGGGACTTTGGCCTGGTACTCGATGTGTTTCCACCGCAGGAACCAGGAACTAAATAAAGTTCCGGGCAAAAAAATGCTCCTCAGAAAGTCCCTGCTGGCGAGGTGGTTCTTTTTCAAAGTTCCGGAACTTTCGGGGTGGGACTTGGGTGCTAAACATACTGATTGGTTGAGTTCAAGCAGCATTGGTTGAGTTCAACCACCATTTATTCGGATCAACGTTTTCAAAATATTAGTGTTATTGTGTCATGAAATGTATTTTTAAAAGTATTTCAGGCGAGAATGTAGTTGTTTAAAACTCAAATCTGTGGTTTATTTATAAAGACAGTGCCTATTTAAAAAAGTGTTTCACCGATCTCAGAGATGGTCAGCTCCACGCAATCAGCGGGAGCTCAGTGATCATCTATCCGCCAAGAAGCAGCTTCTTTTCGGCTAGACCTTCTGATATGTGCCACTGGCTCTGATGTCTCTTTAGTGGTTAAACATAAAATATAATTTAGCTGCGGGGTAAATCTAACAGGTTTTCATTGGTCTGTATTTAATTGATCTATATGTTAAAATGAAAATAAAAAAGGCAAATTTATCTAATATTTCGTTTCATTGTAATGGCTGTATATATATATATATATATATATATATATATATTTATATATATACACACACATAACACATATCCCTGAACTAAGTACATTTCTGCAGCTGTTCTTATGTTAAAATGAAAATGAAAGGAGGTGAGAAATGAAGAACGATATAAAGACTCTCATGAAGCAACATTTAACTCTTTTTTTCTCCTCAAAAAAGGTGTCGCATGGAAGTGCATGGCAGCCTACAGTTTATGAGGAGAAGCTGATTTTTATTTTTTTTTTGCAATTAATATATCTGTTACAAATCAGCAGAGTTTAATACTTGCACCTTAACCTGTTATTTGTTTCCTAGTTATTTGTTTCCTAGTTTGCTGAAGCTCTTCTAATGGGGGAGACTTACATTTACTCAAGCTATTCAGCTTATTCTGCCCCGCCCACTTTTAATACTTCGCATTTCCGCATTTTGTCATCCGACTTCCGCTAAACTTATACGGCACGTCCGGTTACTAGTTCAGTAGTTGTAAGATTTTTTTATAGCTAGCTATAATTGTGGTGAAATGACAAAGAAAGTTATGTTATAAATTGGGAGCACGATGAAAACGTCTTACGACGATCAAATGGTCTCAAATTGTCCCATCCATCGTCACTGTTAACTTGGGTAATGTTAGATGATATGAAGAAGTGGCCAGAATTAACCTATATATTTAACTGTCTTGTCAGGAGGAGTTGATGGAGCAGCAAGGAAAAATGATTTTTAAAAAAAAATTACCGAGGCTTACCAGTATTTACATAGTGAGACAGTAGGTCGTGTACTGTTACACAGCGACTGTTTTTTCGTCTTTTAAAAATTGAACGTGCACCCAGCCAGTCGAGCAGTGTGGGTGCTGTATAGTTTTGTGTGTGTGTGTGTGTGTGTGTGTGTGTGTGTGATGTTAACATACATGAAGTTATAAATGTTTAAAAGTATATTAACGTGTTTGACGACCATCATCAGACTAAGTATTTTGTCTAATAACTTAATTGTACAGTTGAGTAAGGTAAGTGAAAGTTTATCAATAACACATTAGAAAAGGAGGTGGCTGGAACTTGGAAGTGAAAAAAAATATTATATATCACTTATAAAAGATTAATTGTAAAATTTGTAGTTAAGATGGGTGTGGTTTGGTATCGGTAAATTTTACCAAAAAATATGATCAGAAAATTAACTTGCCTCTTAATTCTGCACAGTGTATATACAAAAGGTAAGGTAAAGGTAAGATTTGGTAGGTGTTACATTAAGTCTAATCAATAAATAATGTAGATAAACGTCAAGTGTAATAATAATAATGAATGATTATGAAATAAGACAACTGTGAAAGCTTTGAAATGTATTTTAGGTTTGCCATGTTCTGTACAGGGCTGAGGACCTGTATGCTGCTCATCTGGGTTCCATCACAGCAAGTTACATGTGCCACACAATGAGCAATTATGTGCCAAGACTGCAGCTAGACTACAAACCTTGTATTTAAAGTTTATGCTTCCTCATGTCAAATGTTTTTCAGGCAGGCTACCTGCTGCTTTCCACAAGATACTTGCAGCTTTAAAAGTAATCAGGAATGAGAATAATTAGGTTAAGGATAGGATATTAGGTAATTGGGATGGGATGTATAGGATGTGGGTGAAGACTAACTATATGAAATAAGTTGTTTTAAATCAGTTGTGTTAAAAGAGACAGACTGTGATTTGTTGTTTAGAACATGGATAATTTAATATAAGTTGTATAAAATCATTTGTGATTTGTTGACCAGTGTTTGTTGTTTTCAGGAAGCAAGAGACACCCCCTACTGACCATCATATAAAATTTCAACATTTAATTTCCATATGTAATGCACCAAGATGGAATTAACTTGCAAACTTGACATGACTTATTCCTTCAAATCAGAGATTAAAGATAAAAAAAGATAAAATTAAGATAAATAAATAAAAACTATTTACAGCAGGTAACTTCTGGTGACATTGTAAAGGTTCATAAAAATAACTATTAAAGCAGGTAACTTCTGTTGGCTTTCAGCAAGATCAGGGGCATATGGATCTGATCACCCTCACAGTTGTCCACTGCATCACTGGCGGTCATCGATACATCTGTGGAAATAATTAAACATTTTTACATTGGTACTTACAATATATCATGAGTATTAATATATGATGGGACCCAAACTTAGAACTGTGTCTGTGTGTGTGTGTGTGTGAGAGAGAGAGAGAGAGAGAGAGAGATGCATTAGAAACAAAACACACTCTTAAAGTGTTAGTTCACCCAGATAGCAAAATTATGTAATTAATAACTTACCCTCAAGTTGTTTCAAACCCGTAAGACCTCCGTTTATCTTTGGAACACAGTTTAAGATATTTTAGATTTAATCCGAGAGCTCTCAGTCCCTCCATTGAAGCTGTGTGTACGGTATACTGTCCATGTCCAGAAAGGTAAGAAAAACATCATCAAAGTAGTCCATGTGACATCAGAGGGTTGGTTTGAATTTTTTGAAGCATCGAAAATACATTTTGGTCCAAAAATAACAAAAACAATGACTTTATTCAGCATTGTCTTCTCTTCCGTGTCTGTTGTGAGAGAGAGTTTAAAACAAAGCAGTCTGGATATCCGGTTCGCGAACGAATCATTCAGTTCACCAACTTGAACCTAATAGTTTTAAACGGTTCGCATCTCTAATACGCATTAATCCACAAATGACTTAAACAGTTCACTTTTTTAATGTGGCTGACACTCCCTCTGACTTCAAACAAACCAATATTCTGGAGTAATTCATGCAGTCAAACAGTACACTGACTGAACTGCTGTGAAGAGAGAACTGAAGATGAACACTGAGCCGAGCCAGATAATGAACGAAACATTGACTCATTCACAAGGTTTTACTCCACATTTGAGGCTTTCTGCATCAGAAAGAAGTAACGTTTCTAATATGGAGGAATGCTATTTTTATAACATGGGAAATATGGTTTTCAAAAGACAAGTTCCTAATATAACACCCAGATTTTTGACTGTAGAGGAAGGAACAGTACATTCGTCTAGTTGCAAACTGTAGTCTACTAGATTCTTTGTACTGTTTTTTTTTTTTGGTCCAATAAATAATATATCTGTCTTATCCGAATTTAATAGAAGAAAATTATTGGTCATCCAATCCTTTACATTTTTAACACTCTGTTAGCTTAGATAATAATAAGTATAATGATAATAAGTTTCATCTGGTCTCGTTGATATATATAGTTGAGTATCATCAGCATAACAGTGGAAACTAATCCCATATTTTCTAATAATATTACCAAGAGGCAACATGTATATTAAAAATAGAAGGGGACCTAGGACGGATCATTGTGGCACTCCATATTTTACTGGTGATAAATGAGATGACTCCCCATTTAAATAAATAAAATGGTAGTGATCAGACAGGTAGGATCTAAACCATCTTAGAGCCTGCCCTTGAATACCTGTATAGTTTTGTAATTGTTCTATGAGTATGTCATGATCTATGGTGTTGAAAACAGCACTAAGATCAAGTAAAACTAGCAATGAAATGCAGCCTTGATCTGATGCAAGAAGCAGGTCATTTGTAATTTAACAAGTGCAGATTCTGTGCTATGGTGGGGCCTGAAACCTGACTGAAATTCTTCATACAGATCATTTTATTGCAGGAAGGAGCTTAATTGAGCAGATACAACTTTTTTTGTTTTTAATTTTAGACATAAATGGTAGATTTGAAATGGGCTAGGATCTAGTTGTGATATCTTAATAAGAGGCTTAATAACCACCAGCTCAAATGGGTATTGATATTGAGAAGCGGTTCTTCGTCTACAGGTAACAACTCTTTCAGTAATTTAATGAGTACAGAATAAACATGTTGTTGGTTTAGATGCAGTGATAAGTTTATTTAGCTCTTCCTGTCCTATAGTTGTAAAGCACCGCAGTTTATCTTTGGGTGCGATGGATGAAACTGAAGTATTAGACGCTGTAGAATCTACATTCGCTATTGTATTTCTAATGTAATCTATTTTGTCATTGAAGAAATTCAAACATTTATTGCTATTAAAGGTTAATGCAATACTTGAATCGGGTGGCATCTGGTTATTTGTTAATTTAGCAGCTGTGCTAAATAAAAACCTTGGATTGTTTTGGCTATTTTCAATGAGTTTATGGATATGCTCTGCCCTAGCAGTTTTTAGAGCCTGTCTATAGCTGGACATACTGTTTTTCCACCCAATTCTAAAAACTTCCAAGTTAGTTTTTATCCATATACTCAAGACTATTATTTTCTTTCTTGAGAGAGTGAGTATTACTCTTATACCATGGCACAGTACGTTTTTCTCTAATCTTTTTCAGTTTGATGGGGGCAACAGCTTCTAATGTATTAGAGAAAATAGTGCCCATTTTGCCAGTCATTTTGTCTAGTTCATGTGTATTTTTGGGTACAAATAGCAGTTGAGATAAATCTGTTTAACTTTATACGAGTCCCCTATTAATATCATGATCTTATTGCCTTAAAATGTGATTCAAAACTAATTTTTATTGATGTTGCTTTAAATTTTATGGCAATAAGATCATGATCTTTTCTGGGGATCAAAAGGCACTGAATGCCAGGAATGAAAATGAACATGTCTTAAAAATTCAGAACAAACCTTTATTCATAATGTCTTTATTTTGACTCGGTGTATTAAAAATGGCTGAGAGTAATCTCTTAGTAATTCATAGTGTCCATTCAAACGAATGGAGATCCTGCTTGTTGCAGACTGATGGATGTTGATGAATTCAGATATTTGTAAAGTGCTTTTTACCTTGGACTGTCATATAATTTCAACTTTATCAGCAATCAAGACGTTTTGACATTTCAAAACACATTCTCATGTTAGCAGACAGATTACAATTTCACACGTGATCAACAGTTCCTCAACAAATATAAAATATCGAAATGTAATATTATCAAAATATTAATCTGATGGAAGTGATAGAACTGAGGGTGTTGACGAAAATCTGTATTTGTAGCCACTTTCTAATACATTGAACAAAAACAATAAACAGTGAGTATCTTATTGTTTATCAAATATTCACATTTTAGTATTCTGTTATATCTCTGGAACACAAATGATCTGTTTTCTCAAATCTCAGAACAGTATGTCTGCTGTGCATCCCTTATGCTACAATAACTTTTAAAAACAGTTACATGAACAAATAAAACAATTAGTTGTTACCTCTATCCTTTTACTTTTGTCCATTTGTCCTTTTTTATTACATAAAAAAGACTATATATTTTGAGGTGACTTACACGCATACAATTTAGTTTGAACTGATGATTTACCTCTAGGGTTACCTTTTCATGCACACTCAGTCTTTGATTTTGGACAACAATACATTGAATTTTAAGGTCGTTATAAATCATGTAATACATGAGATGACCATACCTTAATGGTAACACTTTAGAATAAGGTTCCATTAGTTAATGTTAGTTAACTACTTTCGTTAACATGAACTAAGCAAGAACAGTCCTTCTACAGCATTTATAAGTCTTAGTCCATGTTATTTTCAATATTTACTAATGCATTATTTAAATCAAAAGTTGTGCTTGTTAACATTAGTTAATGCACTGTGAATTACAATGAACTAACAATGAATAACTGTATTTTCATTAACTAACATTAACGAAGATGAATATATACAGTAATAAATATATTATTCATTGTTTGTTCATGTTAATTAATACATTAACTAACATTAACTAATGGAACCTTATTCTAAAGTGTTACCCAATTAATTGATCAGAAAAAATAAAACAAATATTATTTTGCACAAAACTAAATGTTTTATTTGTGGTCTAAGCCACTGTTGGAGCCCGCTTCACCCCTTCATGAGCTGATTCTTCTTTTGATCTCCTGTAAAGGTAAATGAGGACAGAATTAGGCCTTCTGTCACCCAGCAGCGGACGAGGTGGAACAAAGGACTTCAGTTTCTTTAAGGGGGAATGCTGCATGGTCCGCTTCAGAGCCCCAATCTCTGGCGCATGTGCGTTTATGTTTGTAGTATCACTTTTCTTTTGCTCCTTAATCTCCTGGTGCACCTCATCTTGCTCCACCTGTAACCTTGTGCTCACATCTTCTGGGAGTTTAAAACCGGTCTTTTGACCTTTCTTCACTTTCTTTAACTGCTCTTTGGGAAAAGCATTGCTCTTTTCATGGTGGCTCTGATCCTTTTCACCGTCTTCCTCGCTCTTTAACTCCTGCACAGAAGCAGCATTCATCTGGAGATCATCTACAGAAGATTCTTTCATCTGAAGATCATCTACAGAAGAACTCTCCATCTGGAGTTCCACTACAGAAGAAGCATTTTGCTGTAGGAACTCTTGTCTGTTCTGGAGCAGGTATCGGCTCTGGGGCACAGCTCTTCGAGTCAAACTGGCCCCCGTCTTTGTCTCCTCGGACTCATTTTGAAGTGATGTCAAGCTTGCTGTAATGTTTGTCTCCTCAGGCACAATTTCTGTAACATTTTCCAAACTGATTTTCTCTTCTTCCTTGTTCTTTTGCTCTTCTTTAAGAAAACAGTACTTAAACATTCGCCTTTGTTTTGCCGAACGGACAGCTGCGTCTTCTATTTGGGCCATTATTCGGAGCGCCCTGTTGGCGAAAGGACTACTGAACTTTGGATACGGAGCCAAGCTCCTGACGACAGAGTTGGGGATATATCCATCAGGAGCAACGGGCCAGATTATTTTCTCCAGACGGGTCCACTGTTTTCTGACGGCGGACCTCTGGTTTGTGTCCGGGAGATTGGTAGATGTACGAGGGCCGTGCATTCCTGTCTCCGATGTCATTTTGAAACGCGGATTAAATCCGTCTGCAAGGAACGGATAGCAAATAATCGCCAGCTGCAGGCAGCCTACATCCTTGAAAATGTGCGAGCGAATAACATCGCGGTAAACCAGCGAAGAATCCAGAACAGCCTCATATTTAGGCTGTTATGACGACATCGCCATGTCAGACGTTCCAAGCATTTAAATCTTTAAAAGTAAACACCACGGTTGGACATTCTCGAGCACACATTAGTAGACTATTAAAATATTTTAACGATTTTTTTTTTATTGTACATTTTAAAACATGTTCCACTCAGATGCAAAACCACCACCCATTATAGTAGGTCAATACATTCACAAAGAGATAAAACATAATTCACACACTGTAAAAGTTATACATAGCATATTTTATTCAGTTTTACCCTGATGAAACAAAAATATATTGCAGTATATTGGAAAATATCATGTAATATATTAGGCATATATTCTTATATATGGGATTTAATATTATTTTTTTTTCCAATATATTGCAATATATTGAAAGCAGCAATCATTTGTATATTTATTTTGCAATAGGCTATATTAGATATGTATCATCAATATATTATTAAATGTATTCAAATATATAATATATTAGAAAATAAAAAGGGAAAATAATATATTACAATATAACACAATATATTTTCCTTTCGTAAGGGTAGAGCTCCCTTGAAAGTCACTGACACAATTCAATCAACAATATAGCCTAAATTTAGGCTATATAATTTATTTTTAAAACAAGAAAGACTTCGGAATAAATATTTGTATGTGATAGTTGACTGTCATTACATTTATTTATTTTATTTAGACCAGATTTGGTCAACTGTAACAGTTATATATTTAGATCCTACACTGCCCCATCAAAGATGAATGATCACACAGTCTCGGACTAATTTGGCACAATAGATTGCGCTAAAATGAAGACAGCAGAAAGGAAAACGCTCTTCATATTTGGCATGGAGGACATGGAGGCTGCTGACAAAAAGGAATGAGAGGGGGTAGAAGAATAGACACAAAGAAAGAGACGGACAGAAAGAAAAGAAATTCATGTGCAAGATAAAAAGATAGGTATTTCAACTTTATTTTGTGACACATCTTATGACATTTCCACCACAGTCATTTACTGCAATGCATGCTGATGACAGCAGATTTATAATGACCTGCCAGTTAGTAATTGTTGTCCATTTTCAGAGAATAATCTGCATAGAAAATCCTTAAAGCGAAGCCTTAACAGTCAAGATCAACTGAGTAACGGACTTGAAACTTGCTATTTTCCTTAGGAACACAATTTTCTTAAAGTATTTTCAGACATGTTCATGTTATGCGAATCAGGGAGTAACATCTGTCTAAAAATAGAATTCACCTTTTTTATATGAAACTGAACAATGTAGATCCTATCAAAGAAATATGTACTTATTGCAATGCATATGGTAAATGTTTAGGTCAGTGCTGTCAAACGATTAATCGCAATTAATTGCATCCAAATGTAAAGATTTTGTTTACATAATATGTGTGTGTATATTTATTATGTATATATAAATACACACACATACAGTATATATTTAGAAAATATTTACATGTATATATTTATATTCATATAGTTTAATTTACATATAAATATATTTAATATATAAACAACATATTTTTCTTAAATATATACATGTATGTGTGCCTATTTATATATACGTAATAAATACAGCACACATACATGTGTAAAAAAATTTTTTATTCCGGACGTAATTAATCGTGATTAATCATTTGACAGCACTAATTTTGTCTATTTAAAGACCCAAAGATTGGTAATCAGTTTAAAGTTTAACATATATTTATTGAGTTGGTGATGGCTTACACAGTAACTTGTGTATGAGTATTTAGCAATGATAGAATCAATTCATGTGTTAATGCAGATGCAGAAAAGTTTTGCACTTCTTGGCATTTACGCACTTATACAAAACCACTCCAGCTGCCTATTTGGCACTGAGGTCCACCACTAGATGCTGGTAGGCCATGGTCTTTCCTTTAAAACTGGCCGCTAACAGAATATCCTTATTGTCAACAGAGATCAAGCTAAAGCCTCGAGGCGCGAGCATGTTGAGTTCCTGGAAGGGCTGAAATCTTTGAATGAGCTCATCCCACAGATAGATCCTAGAGAACGAATAATCGCTTCCCAGCAGAAGGTACTGCCTCACTCCAACGCTGAACGGATACACAGCCATTGAGCCCCGTGACGGCAGGGTTTGAATCTCTACGAAGCGCTGGTTGTCCCACCGCAGGATCTTCGAGTCTCCAATGAAGCGCGTGAGGCAGAGATACAGCACTTTTCGAACCCAGAAGTGCTTGACCATCTGCACATCGCCTGATTCGGTGATCTGAGAGTGGTAGGCAAACTGGCGTTGGCTGTGGTTCCACTGATACACCACCGGGGGCTGCGAGGCACTAGAGAGTATGAGTCGAGGTTTGCCGTCCACCTCTAGGAAGTCGATGTGAGTGTCTCTGTGCCAGGGATGGAGGGACTGGTGTGAGTAAAAGCCATTACTGTTCCAGCGGTACAAACTGGTGGATCCGGCTTTAGAGCTGTCAACTACTGCGAAATACCAGTCTCCTTCAATCTGGAATGTCTCGATGAAGTTGGGTTTACGGACACGGGTGGTGTCGATGTCCTGGATTTTGACGAAACGCAATGGACCTTCCTCCCATCTGACGACAACAACAGGATGTTGTAATGATGTCATAATGATGATGATAATAAGCACATGCAAACGGATGCTATAGCAGCCTCTGGGTATTGAAATATTTGACCAAATAAAAGGTGCATTCAAGTAGTGTGGTGCTAATTTATTAATTTATTAAGTATATCCACACAATATTTGAAAATATCTTAAAAAAGTAGTAAAACATACTTGTAGATGTGGGATCCTCCAAAGAGCTGAGCCACAACCATGTAGAGAGTGTTGTTGATAACCACAGGTTTACAATACACAGCCGAACGAGCTGGAATACACATACATTAGTATTTGTAACTGAATGTAACTACTTTTTAAACATGTAGCACAAACAAATCTTGATGCATTATTAGTAATAATTTAATACGCCAGAGCAGGGGTTTCCAACCTCTGCAATATTCAGAGCCTTCCCTTGTGAAATTAAGTGTCTAAAAAGATTAATTCAACGACACATTCAGTTGTTACTGTTGCGAAAACATAGGTCTCATGAAAAAAGGTTGTTTCTATACCCACTGCTTCAGAGAAAATGTCCGTAGTTAATTTAATATGGAAATTACTATTTTTATTGGTTTGAATATATCAAGTAATAAAAAAGTCCACTTACAGCCTTGTAGTTTTTGACTTACATGTGATGTTGTAATGTGTCTTGAAAAGCATGTTCACATGATCCCAAATGAACACGGTGCAGATTCCAGTGTTGGGCTGAGAGTAAACTACATACTGGTCAGCGCTAAACTCGTATGACTCCACAGACAGGGACTGGAATGAGTATGTCTCATACACCGCAAAATCTGGATTAGAAGAACATTTCATATCAGAGCCAGTGTATATTGTGTACATTTTTAAGGGGTGAAATGAAATGGAGAATCAAAAGGTTCTTGATATGTACACATATGTAAGTCTTTAATCTGAAATAAAAGTTTCAAAACTCAAAACTATCTCGCCAGTTTAAATAATAAAATATGCATTTCTACCTTTCTAAAACACCAGGATTTGAAATGGGGAGAACTATGACATCACAATAACATACTCAAGCACATCATTGTTTGAGTGTTAATAATAATATTAGTGAATAGCCAGATCAGAAATATGTACTTAAGTTGAATATTTTTATTATATGGTTCCTGTAGCTCTATAGTTAGAACATTGTGTTAACAAGTGCAAGGTTGTGGGTCCGAATCCCGGGGAACACATGATAGGAGAAAATTGTCAGCCTGAATGCATTGTAAGTCGCTTTGGATAAAAGCGTCTGCTAAATGAATCCATTTTTTATTTATAGTTTATGTTTCAGTTTCTACTGCCTCAGGATCTGATTCAGACTCAAACATATATTGCTCTTAGTGATTTACATTTTTGTTGGTCATAGAGCTTATCTTCAATGGCTTTTTATCAAGGGAAACAAAGTGATGCTAACGTCTGCGTTGGCCTACAACTGGAGTCTGGGAGGATGCCCCCCCATACGCTTGGTAATATAGTTGACATGTTTTACAGATTTAGATTCCCACTGAATTTCAGCCACCAGTCGCAGATAACCTTTGTAAAGGTCTGAACTAGCTCACCTGCGCTGATGCAGTTGAAGTCGCGTGGTGTAAGGTCATGGATGCGTCGACCCTGGAACTCAAAAGGACTGGCGCAGTATATGGCAGGAACTGAAGTGTTGCTCTTCTCCATCCAGTCAACCAGCCATTTGATCTTACAGTCACAACGGAACGAGTTCCCTCGCAGGTCTCTGCATTGGAGAGAGAAATAGAAAGGTTCAAAATAGTAAAAAAAAAAAAAAAAGTTGCCTGTTGACTCTGATATGTGAGTGGTTTTCATTCTGGGATCCATGGATAAATTGAGAAGTTTTTTTTTTTTTTTTTTAGTCTTGTGAAGATATATATGGAATTTTTATATCTGTACACATTAAAAGAAAAAGCTCAGTCCCTCACAGAGGAATATTTGGGAATCTGGTACATACAGGTCAGTGAGGATGTCCAGGTGTTTGAAGAGATCTCTGGGAAGGACCTGCAGGTTGTTGTTGGACAGAGACCTGACGTGAAGGAAATTCAAACCAGAGAGACAAAACATGATCTATTTATTCCTTCATTCTTTATTCTAATCTATAAGATATAATAAGTAACACATTACGGTGTGATTAACGCAGAGTATTGAAGACTGGACCATGTAAACATGTTGACTGTGGACTCTTTTGGAGCTACAGACACTTTTAAATATACATATACATGGATTTATTCGATTATTAAATGTTTAATTTTTGAATCAATACACTGAAAATTGATAATAGGTAGATGCAATACATACAGATGTGTCAGAGACTTCAGTCCTCTGAATGTGTGCTTTGACAGAGCTTGGACGTCGTTGTTCTCAATAAATCTGTAAAGAAGACAAAAGATAATACAGTATGGAAATTAAATGAACAATTTCAGTCATGTAAATAAATTCAACCAACAACTCATTTGTCAGACAGCTATAAAATTACATTTTTGTAAATATGATAATTGCAGGTGAAGTCATTCAAATGTTTTAGATGCCATTGCGAGAGAAGATTAGCACAGGGATATTAATCAAATGGCATATTTTCTCCCTCTGTATCTACCGTAATAAACAGTAAGGATGGAAAGGCACGCTGCCTGTTCCCTGATGGATTCATGAGTCAAGCCGTTTCTGAAGACCTGCCTCTGTCTGCAAACCTTGCCGCATTTGCTTTGTTAAAGCTTTTAGCTTAATGACACTGAGCTTGTGGCCGTTTTCATTAATGCTAAAAGCTTTTTGTAATAGCAAGACCTCCGCCCCCCTCTCTCTTTTATCTCATTCACTCTCTTCCTGCAGTCATTGAGCTGCCAATGCTTTCGTCTGAAAGACAACGCTACCTGAATCTTAAAAAGGACTCACTGCACAACCTGCATTCAGATGAGAGACACAGACAGGCACACACAAGTCTTACTCAAAGATGTCTCTTTAATACCTGGAGAAAGATATTAATATTCCAATTCATCTCAATGGCTTTCAAAAAGGATTTGATTTAAATGATTCTTTTTCAAGAGTCATCACATCTGCTGTTATATAATAAAATGCAGTATTTTTAAACTTGTAAAAGTGATGCATTACAATATTGAGTTACTCCACTAATTGTGTCACTTAGTTACTCTTTATGGAAAGTAATGTTACCTTACTTTTGTGTTACTTTTTGCCACCTGGGCTAGGCTTGCTTGTTTGTTTATTAATAGAAAAAATCCAAAAGTTATATTTCTGGTAACTGTAAAAACCCTTTCACACCAAAAGTGAAACGAATAAGCCTCAACATGAGGACAGGAGAGATGTCAGTGAATACATGGGAAAACAAAGTAACCGGCGTTACTTAAATAAGTTGGATATGTTGTTGTTAATTAAAAATTTATGTGTTTCTTTACTAGTTACTTGACAAAGTAATCTGATTATGTAACTTGCGTTACTCAGTAGTGTTACCTCCAACACTGATTAAATGTTTGCAGCATACAAAAAATTATTATTGAGCGGTAATGCAGTTTTTGGCTTCTACCAAATTACTTTTTAATATTCTGTAAAGGAAAATGGGTTTATCAGTTGTCTCATTTATAGAAACGAACACAAACTCTTTGGTGAATCAATATGAATTTGGCACATCCTCCAACAGGAGGCTCATCTGTTGATTCATCACTCTAAAATGTAAAACCCCAAAAGGGTAATGAAAATCTATAACTGACAGTAAGGAAAGTAGAAAGAACGAGAGATGGATAGGAAGAATTTGTAGTCGTTGGGAAAGCTATTGTGCCACATTGTTTCATATCAATAAATGTTCTGACAGATAATTGTTGTGAATGGCTGTGCAAATGATCTCTGACCTGTTTTAAACATTTCATTTGAAACTTGATTTTATATATAAAAAAAAAAAAAAGGAATAATCCTTCTGTGGCTGGTTATGATGAGCAAACACTTTCAAACAGGGGTGTCGGACTGGGGGTAAAACCAGTAATGATTACCAGGGCCCCAAAGGAAGAAAGGGCCCTTGAAGAGTCTGGAATATATTTGATTTCACCTGAATATTTTCAATTGGGTGGGGAGGGGGGGTCATGGGGGGTTCATTTATTTGACCAAAAGCCAGTCTAAAAAATATCTGAATAAATCACACTTGAAATGCAACAGAAGTCATTTTGAAACATCTAATCGGTCCATCTGTCGGAAAAGTGTTCAATCTGTCCACCCATCAACCCACTCCTCCTCTATCATTCAGGCCATCCATCCATCCATCCATCAAGCAACATGGAAACATACTCACAGGTACTGCAGGTGTCCAAGACCGGCGAAAGCATCATCAGAAATCAGTGAGAATGTGTTTGAGTTCAACAGCCTGTGCAGAACAAAGAGAAAGAGACAAAGATAAGAGCTTGCACTTTCATTGCGCTGAACATTTCTCATCCATCTTCGACAGGTTTAGATTTTCTTAGGGCCAGGACTATTTTACTGCTCTAAAGAAGTAGATTTATTTTGATGTGTTGACTGACATACTAAAGCACATGTATAGTAAATCTATAAGTAGCATGTAATTCAATATCGTATTTAAAGATAATACATTTGAAATGTACTAAATTGCATCTTCATCCTTTCAAATGTGTAACCACAAACATTTACAAGCACAATATAGAAGTTTCAATAGAAATGGCATTTAAGTGTTTAGTTCATCATCAAACCTTGTCAGTATTTAGCAGTGCACTTTTACCATATTTCAAACATAACATGAGTAATTGTGAAATTACACATGAAGACATATTTAAGTCCTATTTAAGTGGATAAGAAAAGCACACTGAAGTTCTTAATAATAATAAGTACTCTTAAGTATGCTAAAGTGTGCTTTTTTTACAAAAGGCATGTACTGTATGTCAAAGTGTATGTAATATAAATATGTATGTGCACAAATCTAGTTTTGTCATTTAGGAACTGTTTCTAATAGATCAGAAACACTGAAAGGCTGCATTGCCTGAAAGAGCACCCTGTAAATCCATTATCACTGCCTTTGGAGTTTATGAATCCACAATAAACTCCTGTGACTGAAAGCACATCTTGCCTATTATCAGACACACGGCAAAGCACACCGTCTTCATGACATCTGACTGCTATATGCCAAAGACCTCAGCGAGGAACAGAACGAGAACCACAGATATGACAGCGGATTAGTGTCTGAACACAAACAACACCATATTTTCATACAAAAACAGTTTAAATGTTATATGTATTGTACTAATATATTTATCTGATATTGCAGGACATTTTTAATTTGTTTACTGATTCAGTGACTGAAGAACTGGCATGCTGTCGAAAGTTGGAAAACAAACTTCTCTCTTGTGTCTTTCTAACACACACACACACACACACACACACACATACACACACACACAGCGGGAGGACAGAAACACTGTTGTTGTGTGAGTGTGGGCAGTCTGTAAATGGAGGGTCTGTCACTGATACACATCACACTACACACTGCTCAGACATGCAGCTGACAAACACTAAAATCCTCACACTTTTTTTCCACACACAGGCCATAATAAGAAAATGCAGAGGAGGATCATTGTGCGTTTGGTACTTACAGGAACTGCAGTAGGTGCATGTGAGAAAAAGCTCCTTCAGGAATCTCTGTGAAAGCAGCGTTCACCATAGTCCTGATAGAATAATAGAAACCACCATCATAATCATTAGCATTAGCATTATCATCATCGACATCATCAACACAATGCTTTTACAGTCGTCTTAAAGTAAAAACTCATGAGTTATATATATATATATATATATATATATATATATATATATATATATATATATATATATATATATATATATATAATAGATTTAGGGGCTTTAACTTAAGTATAACACTAGCATTATGATGAATAATTTAGGAGTAGCCCCACTTCTTCCCAATGTTTGTATCATTTACATTGTTATAAGTAATTTAAGTCTAATTCTGAGCAGTAATTTTTGGCCTTTTTCTTGAATAGTTGCTCTGCACACCTGAAAGGATCTCACAAATGAATTATTAGAAAGTAGGACACAGATCTTCTTTGCTTCTTATATTCTCAGTCTGAAAATAAGGGCACCATCAGCGTTCAAGACTCTCTATAATACTCCGCTAACATGAAATGGAAATCAAAGGCCTTTAATAATACTCTCTTCAGAATATATATGAATAAGCCTGAATGAACCTGGTTATATAAGTCTTTATAAATGAATGACTTTATATAATGAAATATAGTGTAATTGTGTGATAACTTCATTGAATTTAGTACTGTATATAAAACTCACAGAGAAGAAAAACCTTGACAAATCTTGAACCAGTTGATGAAATAAATGCTATCTGCGGTTATGTTCTCCAGCGGATAAGAAGCGTGATTGTTTTGAGGTTTCTGTGGTTGAGTCTCTACAGCAGACGTAAGCTGAGCAGCATATAGACTTCAGCTCAGCAAGCTGACTTTCTGTTTATCTGTCATAGTTCACCAACATACGAGACTCTCAGAAAGTAGTCTATTTGACGACTCTACATTACATAACATGCACTATATGTACACGGTAGTCTTCTCAAGCCATGAAACAGAGCTTATGTGACAGAAACGAAGCCATTGTTCACTAACAAATCCCTTCCACTGCAGCTTCAACAACAAATGTGCTACCAAAGGTTATAAATAAATGTCAGTGACTAAAAAATATCAGGTTGGAATATATATGGCAATACTACTACTTTATATTGTTTTGTTGTCATTTTTTAGCTTTGCAGGCCAAAAACTGTCACTACTGTCACTTTTTATGATTGTGTTATAATCACATAAACCCTTATGTCACACGTCACTTGATAGGTGACATAATGGACAAATTGTCCTATAAATCATTATCTCTAGACAATCTATATTATTAAGCTGCTGTGAAAATGGTTTATGGCAAGTCAGTGATAATAGTCATTAGCAACTTTCCCCTTTTTGAATATAAAGAAAAAAAGAAATGAGAGAAGAAACAGGCAGACGTGATCTTTCCGGTACTCACAGGGAGATGATTCCTGGCGGGAAACTCTTGGGAATGGTTTTGGTGTCCACGCAAAAGGCGCTGTCTTTAGTACAGGAGCAGGTGGCTGGACACCGAGGGGTTTTGGGAGCCCTGCGGCCCACCGCCATCCCAAACATACAGAAAAGCAGCACACAAACAGAGAGCCGCCAATCCGGCCACCGTGGGGTCCATCTGGGCCTTGCTTCCATCATCTTCCACCTTCTCTTCTCCAGCTTGAGTTGTCAAGAAACACAGACGGCTGGATGATCCTGGTTTCTATCCGTCCCTATCAAGAAAACCGCAAGAGAAGAAGATTCAGGGAGTGAATTAGGCTCAGAAGAGACGGACCGTAGAGAGTGGGCAGTGACTGGTGTTCCCTGGGTGCATGTATGAGGGTGTGTTTGATTATCTCAGTGTTCTCTGCAGTCTCTCTCTCTCTCTCTCTCTCTCTCTCTCTCTCTCTCTGTGCACAGACTGCAGGAGCGTATCAGCCAGCGCTGCTCTGCACACGCTCGGCCTCAGACCAGAGTGCAGCAACGCTGACTCTGAATTATTAACAATCGCATGGACTAACACTTAAACTGCGGCAGGGAACACAGCAGAGAAGGCAGTGGGATGGGGAGGTTGAATCAAGATGAAGAGGCAGGGGTGATGTTATACTAAATAGTGTACTACAAAACTCTTGTTTATGCTCAAGCATCACATCTTAGAGAAGTCAGTGCAAAAGCTTGAAAAAGCACCCTTTAGAACAGTATTTCGGTTCACGAAGGAACTATAACTCATTAAATCCCATGTAAAACAAAAATAAATAAATGAGACGACATGGCAATTGTGAATAGCATGGTGTGATTATCAAATGAAAGGCTGCGACTGAATTAAATAACTGTATAGTCTGATGTGCTGCATGTGTCATGTGAACACCTCATATTTAATAAATAAAGCAAACTTCAATTCTGGATGTCTTCCGAGTTTAACGTCCGATTGGGAAGGCAGTGTGCATCAGGTTTATGTTACTGACACATTCAGATAATTTCAAAAATGTTGGTGGGCAGAAGTTTGCAGTGTTTCACCATCTGCCAAAAATAAAAATCAAATAATAATAATAACAATTATTATTATTATTAATTATTTGTCAGCTAATACAGTTGTAAATTACAATAATGTAAAAAAGAGGTTGCACTGTGATGTATCAGTCTTTTACTGGTCACACGTTTTCATGTTAGTTCACAACTTCACACTTCACATTGATTCATCATCATTGAATGAGCTTGAGTTTGGACCCACTGTTATAGACACATACAGCAGGTTGTTAAAGGGATAGTTCACACAAAAATGTAAATTCTTAAAAATTATTTAATCAATGTTATTTTAAACCCATAAGACAGTAGTTCATTTTTGAAACACAATTTAAGAGTGTTAAGATTAACGTAATAAAATAATGTCCATTCCCCTAAAACAGTTTATAAAGACACTGTGAAAAAAAGGGGAAAAAAGTATTTAATACAGCAGTTTTATCAATGATTGATTAATGAAAAGATTTATTTGTAATTCTTTTATTCACTTATATACATTGATCGATTTACTTAGAGGCCAATCGCATTCATTAAGTAACTGTTGACAGATTTTCATTTTAGGGTGAGCTATTCCTTTAAGAAAAAGAGGCATCACTCTCGCATTAGTCCTGTGATTTTTTACTCCTTTGATATGTAACTCATTCTGTACAGTTTCTTCTACACACATGAATGAGACTTCAGTTTATGTGGAGAAGCATCGTCAGACACCACATGTTTAAACATTATTATTAATTATAAACAGAAAAATATCATTTAAAAAAATGAATATTTACTATTATAATTTATAGAACACACACCCAAAATATCTTAATATAAATATTGTTAATTTAATATAACAATATTATATATACAAAATGTATTATCTGCTGGAAATATTTAAAATAGATATGGCTTTTACAGTAGGAAGAGAAGAGAAGAGAAGAGAAGAGAAGAGAAGAGAAGAGAAGAGAAGAGAAGAGAAGAGAAGAGAAGAGAAGAGAAGAGAAAAGAAGAGAAGAGGAGTTGAAACTGAGTAAAACTAGTGACCTTATTTCAAATGCAACTTTGAACAGCAAACCTTGCAGTTCACATCTGTAGAAAAGATCAAATTTCTGTATTCATTCTAATGTATCTTTAAAAAGTATGCACAATAATAATAGGGAAGCTTTCCTTAAACAAGTAAACAAGACTAAGTACACATATTCATTTTGTCAAATATCATTGTTTATTTAAGCATATGAGCATCTTTAATACATTTAAATTAGACTATTATAAAGTGACACTCTTTTCAAGAGACAGTATTAAATCAAACACGCTTGAGTGATCTAAAGTGTAGGGAGTGATTATTAAGATAGGTGAACACAAGAGGGCACTAGAGCATTACCTTCAACAGTTGAGGGTTCCTCTGAATGGAGAACTGGCTTGTTTTTATTTTCCCCCTCCACTTCCTGCTCCGGTGGTCACTGTGTAAGATCTTGGCAGGGTGGCACTGCAGCGGCAGGCACGGCTGTCACCAGCTGACACCACTCACTCAGCCAGTCCACGTCACAGGTACACAGACCACAGGCCTTCTCTGAGTCATCCTCTCACTTCCCAGAAGCCCAGGGTGAGGTGTGGAGATGCCAGGTCACTTATGTGGCCCTTGGGCAGAGAGTTGGAGTCAAACACATGTTTTATGGTCCTCTCTTTCTCACACTGCACCGTCAGCAGTTTTCCCACAGGCATAGCATTACCAGCTGTGCTTCTGGAGCAGGGCCTTCATTTCACTCTATCTGCTCTTCTGCAATCACTCTGGAGCCAAAGATTTTATGGTCATTTTTTTCAAATTTCAAAACAGTACAGGATATGCTAGATTATATCTATCTATCTATCTATCTATCTATCTATCTATCTATCTATCTATCTATCTATCTATCTATCTATCTATCTATCTATCTATCTATCTATCTATCTATCTGTCTATCTGTCTATCTGTCTTTCTGTCTGTCTGTCTATCTGTCTGTCTGTCTGTCTGTCTGTCTGTCTGTCTGTCTGTCTGTCTCAGGTAATCTAAATCCCTTTTCATTTAGGCCTGTTTTGAATATGCTTTCATCAGTAATCATGACTTCCGTTCTATGGAGCTGTAACCTGTCTTGGCTTGGAATTTATGTCGGGAGTTACTGCCATGTTGATTCATACCAGAAAAACAGCAGATAAACACACTGTTGAGTTTATATCCCAAACCCACTTCCTGAATCGATTCTTTTGCCAGGCTCCTTGAAAGAGTCTCTGTGTGTTTCTCTTGCACATCTGTTGGAGTTTCTCTGTCTTTAAAGTTTGGCCGATGTCTAAGACTTGAGTAGGAAAGTTCATACAGGACTTTTTGGCTTCTCTTGAATATGTTTTTGAATGCAGCTATGAATCATTTGCTTCTATGTTCTGGACTGAACAAATGGGCTCAAAAAACAGCAGGCATATTATAAGTGGAAGTTACCATACAAGTAACCTGGTAGCTTACACAGGCCTTTTACTAACAACTCTGGAACAAATGAACTTTTCAGAATACATTTCTGTAAATAAGTTTCAGTACACTTTTTGTTGAACATCTCTTTACAATGAACTCTTTACAATGAAAATTGTGTGTGATGGAAATCTGAATGGAAATCAAACTGAAACTTTTTCACAAATTACAGTTTTTCTCAACTGCTTTGGCTCAGTTCTGAAATGAAAGTTGTTGTTTTTTTCTCAAAACATTAAGTTTAGATGTCTTTCTTATTTTCTTGTTCACATTAGATTAGAATTTCTTGTTGATTTCAGCAAATTGTGTGTGTGTTTTGGCACGTGTGCAAATAAGTAATTGCAATTTGCACAGTAACTAAAAGCACATGGCTTGTTGATCAAAACTGTTGAGCTCAGTCTCAGTGAAACTGTCAAACTCTTCTCAACTTCTAAACATTCATGAGAGCCACCACATGCAAAATGAGCCATTCATTTATCAAAATCTATGGACAAGCTTGTTAATTCCATAAATATCAGACATGGAATGAGGAGTGGTCTGCTAAGTTGTCAAACGGCTTGCCTGCCATTGGGGTTGCAAAGGGGTGGAACATTTCCTGAAAGTTTCCAGAAGTTTTGGTTTTGAAGCATGAAATCTTAAGTCTTTAGCTCCATATAAGCTGAAGAAACCTTCAAAGGTTTGCATACCAAAAAAAAAAAAAAAAAAAAAAACTTTTTCAGCAGTGTAGATACTTTCCACACAACATTCTCTTTACTTTGAGCAGAATGAGGAGAGAGAACATATCTGGACTGATTTATGCTTTACATTGACAGTGGGTTCAGCCCTACAGTCTTACCGGGGAAGGATTGTGTCCTATTTTGAAGCTAAACAATAGGAGTGCTGTCATGCAATTTAATCTAAGCCCAATTCAATTAAGGAGGACACAAAGACATAAGCTTCAAGGTTCAGTGATATGATTAGAGAGACTGAGGCAGACATCAGTCGACTGAGTCATTTCTCCCTTCATTACACAAAACATGAGACCCAGATTCAAGTAACCTATCAAAGCTGCCATCGTTTAGTCTGATCTTCAATCTTATGACTGAAACAAAAGATAAAGTAAGGGGACTACAACCATTAATAATTAGGTGTGTCAATATTTTGTACAATGGAAAGAAATCTATTGCAGTTAAAGCATAAAAAAATTCTGTCAGTTACTTTAATCTCTTTTTTTTTAAGAACTAATTGTCTTAACCATTATTTGCCGGGTAATTTTAGGAATCACAAATTGATTCATTCTTTTGATTCAGTTGATTCATTGGATCTTTCAACATTGTCATCATTGTCATGACCTACATTATTAATCTATTTAAGATTGAGAAATTCTAAATGTAGAACGAGCCTCAAGCCAGACGTTTCTATCTGTAAAGTGATATAGTGTGTTTTTCTCTCCCAGGTATTGTTTTGTCTGTTCAGACAGGAAAAATAAGTTTAGCCAAAGGGCTAATGCTGTATAACTAGCTGATAAGTCAAGATCATATAGCTCCACCTAATGCATGTGAGTATATCACCAACCTGAGGAGGAAATCTGATCCAGTGTGAGCGGGGCAGAGCACAGCCTCAGGGGAACAGGTGTATTATGGGAGAAGACGTGTCTAGAGCAATCTGTTGCTCCTTTTTCCCCAAAGTATGGCAATTAAAATGTAGTAAAAAAAAAAGAGACTGGATAGAATGGATCCTGCGCAGTGAATGGGTGCCGTCAGAATGAGAGTCTAAACAGCTGATAAAAACATCACAATAATCCAAGTAAGTAATCCACACCACTCACGTCCATCAGTTAATGTCTTGTGAAACGGAATGTTGCATGTTTGTAAGAAACAAAGGGAAGTTGTGGCCTGGTGGTTAGAGAGTTTAACTCCTAACCCAATATTTCTATTGGTTCTTTTTCCACTCACAATTCTTCTGAAGAAACAGGAAATAACAAACAATACAGGATTTCAGACTGATTGATAGGTTGAGCACCCTGTTTGGCCTTTCTGACATTTCTGCACCAGTGATTCAGCTCCACATGGACTCCAGTCAGCAGTACACCCACACACACAAACACACACACTTAGTCAAGGGGTCACTGACCCGAAACAGGGCCCACCTAAAGGTCAAAAAGCCCTGCATCTGCCAGAGTTAGACACAAGACTTTCTCATATAGAAATATAGCGGACAATTGACCACTGAAAGCTGTGCCAACTTACCCCATATAGTGTACTAAAGTGTAATGTCCTGTTCTCACAAATGTTGAACGTGTTAAATGAACCGTCCCATTCTCATGCTTTAAGTACACTTATTTTGAAGTGTTGACTTATATACTGAAGCACATGAAAAGCACTTTTAAAAAGTGAATAATTTGTAAATCTGTAAATACTTTTATGTGTAATGTAAATGCTTGTCAGTACATTCACTTTAACCACATTTTGAAAACAACAGAAGTAATTATGAAATGACTTGAAGATATAATTAAGCCCTACTTAAGTGGATCAAAAAAGACCCAAATTAAAAAAAAATGTATTTTATGCAAACCCATTTCTGCCACTGAATAAAAATAAATAAATTAAAGTATATGAAGTCACAATTACTTCATTTTTATGTTAAATTCAATGGTGTAAATGGGCTTAGTATTTAATATAAATTTAAATTTATTTATATTACTGTAAATTTTAATTGAATGGCATTAATGCTATGCAACTGTGTGTCCAAAACATACATACATTACATTTCCAATTAAGTATTTTCTTTTAAAGTGTTTTGTTTCTTTAACAAGTATGCTAAAGTGTAAACAACTAAAGTAGGCTAAATCTAACACAACAGATCATAAACAATGCCGCAAGTATGAACACTTTCTGTACATTCAGAACTCATGCAGAAACAGTAAATATGTATGGGTTTGTCCTCATCTGAAGTATTCAGTGAATAAACAAAACATTTCTCTTTCATGAGGCCTTTATTTAGAGAGCAATCTGGGGCTCTTTGAAGATTAGAGATCTCCATACCCTTCATTTTCCTTTTCAGAGAGGAAAGATATCAGAGACTGTGATAAAGACCCTGCACTCCACCCAGTAATGATGCTCTGCTTCAGTCAGAGATTTCTGATTCTCCATGGACAGGGGCTTGGATGGCCTCAATAGAGGAGAGCTGCTTATTTATTTCTGTTGCTTCTGCTCAGCACAACACCTTGGCTCATTAATGTTATAAATACAGAAATCACAACTACTGACTGGTTGAGCGAGGGAAGACCTGAGTACAGTGAATTATCTAAACGAGAAGTAATAAAAGCATGAATAACCTTCTCCAAATCCTGAAAAGACAAAAACAATTTAAGTTTGGAGATGACCCGTAATGGTAAAAACTGTTCCTCAAGACAGAATTAATTTGTTTGGACAAACATAATTCTGAGTCTATGATAATGAGAAAATGGAGGGAAAGTGGTTGCCCAGCTCCTTAATAACATCCTTTCTTTTTTGGGGGGGACCAGAAACAATAATTTATTTTTAATGTTCTTTATAATTTAGTTTTTATTGAGTTATAGAAAGTTATTTGTTAACCATTTTTTTATATCTGAGATACATTCCAGCAATGGTTGAATAGAATCACCAGCTTGTTAATCTTGCTTGTACAACTGTTAATCATCTGCATATAAATTAAAATAAACATTGTGCTTCCTGATAATATCCCCCAGAGGGCACATACATAAGTTAAAAAGAAGTGGTCTCAGTATAGAGCCCTGAGGTATTCCACTAATAATTTGGCAGATGATGAGGAAAACTTGCCTAGCTCTACAGAAAAATACATATTTTTGAGCTGAACCATCGTGCCCCTGATACTGATCAGATGTTCTAAATGGCAAATAAGAACATTATGATCCATGGTATCAAATGCAGCTGAAAGATCCAGTAGAATCAATACCACATTTTACTGGCATCAACTGCAACTAAAATATCATTGAACACTTAAAGCAAAGCAGACTCCGTACTGTGATAAGTAGTGAAACCAGATTGAAAAGGTTCTAATAAATTAGCTGTATTTAAGAATGTGATCAGCTATAACTGCATAACTTTTTCCAAAAGCTTTGACAAAAATGATAACTTTGAGACAGGCTAAAAGTTGTTAAAGCAACTTTCATCCAAACCTTGTTTCTTAAGTAAAAGCTGAACTACCTCATGCTTAAAGCAGTTCGGAATCACACCAATGTCCAAAGATGACTAACTACATCCAGTGAGGAGTTAGTAGACTTCATTTTGTTAATGAGATCGGAAAGTTCTATTAAAGAGACATGTTGAAAATGCAAGTTCAAAGACAGATCTGAGAGCTGTAAAGTAAAAATATAAGTGAATGGCACTAACTTTGTCAACAAAAAATTAAAAAATAAATTCTCTCAGAGCCATGCTGACGGCTCCCTAGAGAACTGGGATTTTGGATTCATTACTGAGACATGACAATGTGCGGTAATCAGTTCTGAAAAAAATATTTTGATCTAGCTAATTTAGCAACGCTCTGAAAATTAATAAAGCACTATTGTGAAATATTATTACAATTTAACAAAACTATTATTTTATTTGGATAGATTTTAAAAATTAATTTATTCCTAGATTTCAAAGCTGAATTTTCATGATCATTACTTCAGTCTTCAGTGTCATGTGATCCTTCAGAAATCATTGTTCATTGTTCATTGTTGTTGTTGTTATATCAATAGTGTAATGTTTTTATGGAAAGATATGACAGAAAGCTCATTTATCCAAAATTTTTACACAAATTGTAGCATTGCGTACAGTTTTTTAACCATTGTATTGGTAAAAAATAAAAATAAACAAACAAACATTTAAATAAATGTATTTAAGTTTAATGGAAAAGTTATTATTATTACAAATCAATTTTGGTCCTTAACTAGTTAGCCTTTCGTACTTTTCTTAACCCTATTAACCACTTTATTAACTACCCGCGCATGGCATGAAGAAAAAAAAAATAGTAGGCAAAATTGTGTGCACAATTTATTTTTTCGCTCCCTCGATTTATAAATTGTGCGTGCGATTTACTAATTTGTTTCCTCGATTTGCTAAATTGTGTACACGATTTATAAATCGAGAATTATAATAACTATTTAGCAAATTGCACGCTCAATTTATTTTTTCTTGCATGTCATGTCCATAATTTATAGAAAATCTCCTTTCACTGACCCTTCAATGAAAAAGAACCAAAAAGAAATGTCTGTTTTTACCTCATTGAAGGGAAATGCCATTCCCTCAGAGTTTCGAATGGCTTATAATCACTGAATAATGTATTTACAAACAGTCTCACCATGAATAAACGAGCAAATACACTAAACTAATGTTTATTAAGTTACTCTGATTTTCTTGGCTGCTCAGTAGTTTGGCCCAACACTGTGCACTTGTCCTCTCTGCGACACTTAATGCTTGGAAGTACACAGCTTACATTGGATTCCCTTCAACTTTCTGTGCTGAAGGCTGAGATTCTGCTGACGTTGTTGAGTTAACACGTACAGGCTCAAGCACAGCTGTCCTGCTCCTGCTGATGGCTCCAATTCCCACCATCGGCCCAATCTGATAATACAAATCACTTTTCATCCTCCCTGCTAACTCACCCCCTCTCTCTTTCACATACACAAGAATATAGATGCTTTAAGACCGAGGGGTTACTGTCCTGCAGGGTTTAGATCCAGCTCTAATTAAACACAGCTGAACCAAAGTAATGAAGGTCTCCAGATTGAAATTTCAATACAAGTGTGTTGGAGCTGAGCTCTGCAGGAGCAGGACTCGACACCCCGGCTTTAAGGTGTTCTTGTTGCAAGAGACAAATGTTTTATGGTATATTTCTACCAACCACATCTGCTTTTTTATTTATGTTTTTACTGTAAATTTCACTTCACAGAAAAGAGCAGCATTTACATTGTGTCTAACCTATGTTTCTTCCAAGAAACTATGAAATGATATGAAGTTGAGTAAACCATGACCTTGGAGTCACCCACTTTCAACTCAGAATAAGAATTCCACACAAGCAGTTGCATATAAAATAAAAGCTGATACATTTATTGATGCATTTGAGCCATAAATTTGGTGTGGTTGAAACCACAATGCAACACTCCCAATCATAATTGCAAGCCTTTGAAGAAAACAGACGTACAACCAGTGTTTCACAAGTCCATATCCGCTGACCCACGCTGCGTCTCAGAACAAAACAATGTTCTGCTAATTAATATTTACTGCAACCGTCCCATAAACATGACAAACAGTGTTAAATTTAAACTTGCTGTATACTTCAACTACATTTTCAGCCGTATAAATCAAAGCTGGTACTTTTGCCTTGGCTGCAGGAGCGTGAGCTGGTAGTAGGCATCAGGGTTCACAAGTGCACAATGTGATGCATCAGCCGCTGGCAGGGAGCCAGTCGCCACGGTAACAGTGTCACCCGTCTGATGCATTTGTAGCATAGCACCTCGCTAGGAAGGGCCATTCACACCGCTATAAATAAAACACTAACGGCTACGCTCGGCTTTTACACTGTAAGCTATGCATTATAATATTTAATCATCCCTACTAACCTGCGGTAAATGAGAGAGTCAGTTTCACTGTAAACACCATTCGCGTTGTAAACTCATCAGCAAGAGTGATATTTACAAGGTTCTTTATGTGGCATGAAAGCTTTCGTGACAGCATTTTATTGTACGACATTTTTGTAGAGTAACACAAGCGATCTGTTGATCTTACCCACATTTGACCATTGTTTTAATGCACAGTCATCTCATTACATGAAACTAAACATTTATAGCTTCTCTCTGAGGTACATTTTAGGTGATTTATATATTTGTGTTCATCGAGAATTAAATTCTTTCCTATGATCTTTCCAAAAATGCACCGACTTGTTACAGACTTGCTTAAGACGCGAAGAAGAGAACCTTTTCAATACATATATTATATAATAGCTTAAGTCTGACGCTGTACTGAGTGTACCATCAGGAAGATAGCAGCAGTTTTGAGCCACTTCTGCCAAGCTGCATCAACGAGAGAGGACAACAACAACAACAACAAGAAACAAAACTGGCCATCTATCAGCTCTTAATAATATAATTTCATCTACAATTCTCCTGGACGTTTTTCGCAGTCCCTTTCAAAAGAGCTACACTTCAAAAAGTTCTACATAAACTCATCCGGGTACAAAAGGCAACAAATAGTGTAATAAAAATAAGGGTAGAGTGTAAATATATAGTCATATTTATACATTTCTAGATGTATTTACAAGAAAGGCTGTCAGTCAGATCATCTGTCTGCCCGTTGTTAAAATACATTCGGGCAGAGCATTTAGTGGGATACATTTTCTTATGAATTTGGTCAAAAGAAAAGTCCTTCTTGATAATAAACACTCCCAACAGCCATCATTCGGTTCCTCAATTGAAAACAAGGTTTTCTGTATTTTAGATGGCGGGAGGACATTTCATATTGATGAGTCTTGAGAAACACGCGTGTACCACTTTCTGCTCAAGTGCGCTGTAGCTTTATAGCAACAACAGGTAATGGGGTCAGTGAAGGCCCAGTTTGTTCTCTTCCAGCGGTGAAACTAGCGTCCATGCCAAGCTCTTCAGCTCTTGGCCGCTCTGTAGTGTGCTATGTGGCAAAGCATGGTCTCCTAGGGTTCGTGAGCCGAGTCCGGCCAGGTAGCACACTGGAGAGGAACTGACGGTGAGGGAGCTCAGCGCTTTTTGAACGCCACTCCACGGTTGGGATGAGGAGGGAATTTGGGCAGGCAGGGCTCATCAGCGCCGGGGTCATGGGAGAACACCGAGTCTTCACCGGAAGAGCACGTCGAGCTGCGTGTGTCGGGGAAATTTGGAGAAAACTGGTCCAGAGACACAGACAGGTCCAGATACTCCTGAAAACGTAAAATACCCAGATCATTTATTACTGTTGTTAATACAAACACAAATCATTGATATTATTATTGGTCACACTTTATTTTAAGATCCAATTCTCACTAAACAAAACATTAACTCTGACTTTTCAATAAACTCCTAATATGCTGCTTATTAATAGATAGTAAGGTAGTTGTTAAGTGTAGGTATTGGGTAGAGTTAGGGATGTGGAATATGGTCATATGTGCTCTAAGTACTAATAAACAGACTATATGCTAATAATAGGCATGTTAGCATGCCAAACTAGCTAATAATGAGAATAGGTGCTACCTTTTTATTAATGTTTTATGCCAATTTATTATTATTGCCTATTACTTATATTATTAGATAATTTATTTTTATTATTACCATTGATGATTATTAGTAGTAGTGGTTATTTAATAATAACTATTAGTATTAACAAATTCTATGTTATTGTTATTACATTTATTATTTTAAGTTAGCATTTGATCATTTAATTATTATTACTGACTATTAATATTATTAATTAGGGATGTTCATTTCGTTTATTTTTCCTAACTTACAATCAACGCTCATTAACCGATTGTTAACCGTTAACCAACAAGATTATTTTAAATTAGAAATTAATGAAATAAAGTGTCTGTGACCCGTTAAAAATACTAACATTTGTTTTCCCGGGGATTCATTTTACATGCGCAAAAAGCAGCAATCAGAACACGAGGATTCACATGCATCATATCACGCACCTGCAGTGCTTCTGCGAAATAAATAATCCTATACGAGAAATAGATTTTTATTTAAATAGTCCTAATAAATTAAGAAAATTAACAAAAAACTCATTTTCGGTTCATTTTTGTGCTAAGCAAAAGGAAACCGAGGGCAGAAAGCGACATCCTATTTTTATTTAGGCTTATTTGTGAGGGGAACTAATAGCATACCTATGTTTACAGTGTTTATTATAATGTTTATAAACATTTCGGGTCAGCATTTAGGCCTATTTCGGAATAAAATAATACATTAAAATATGACTTCTTATTTTTTCTCAAAAAAAAAAAAAAAAAAAAAAAAAAAAAATTAACCATGCAGCAAATCTTTTTAAATATTTTTATAAATAACTGAACATAAATAAATAAATGACTTTTTAAGCTGTTTAACATTGTATAAATCGGTCAAAATTCTTAATGGTCGGTTAACAGTAAACTGGTTAAAATGAAAATCCCTATTATGAATTTCTGAATTACTCCAATACAAATGCTAATTATTATTTTTATTAATACTACTACTACTGAAGAACAACACATTTTTGTTGTTGTTATTTGTTAATATTTTCTATTAAGCTATTATTATTTGAGCATGTATTAATATACGCTTATTATTAATTATTATTAATAATAATAGTCATAATAAATATGATTATTATTAGATCATTTATTTGTATTTATTTGTATTATTTGATGTTCAAATTAGTATTTTCATTATCATTGACCAATTATTGTAATTATTAATTACTGAATAATAATATGCTTTATTATATTATTTAGTATATTTATTATTTAATATTTCTATGCTGTTATGCAAGGTCACAATTACATTTTATTAGGAGAAAAAAGGTTTTTTGAAGCACAGTTATAATGCCGTATAAAAATCATTGGACTATTAAACTAATCATGGATTATTAAACTGTTTTGATGTAGCTTCAGCGAGGGCTCACCTCATTGGACGTCATAGAGAGGGTGCGGTCTAGGTCCTCCACCAGCTGTTTGAACGTGGGTCTCTGAGATGGGACGGCATGCCAGCAATCTCTCATCATCATATACCTGCAAAAGGTATACAGGTTTAAAAACTGAAATAAGGAACCCCTCCCATCATGACAGAAGATACAGCATTAAAACAGTCCTACAGTTCATGGGTACACGTGGAGGGGCGGTCCATGCGGTGGCCTTCCTTTAGCAGTTTGAAGAGTTCCTCAACAGGGACACCTGGATATGGTGACCCGCCAAGAGTAAAGATCTCCCACAGCAACACCCCAAAAGACCACCTTAGATACAATGGACGACCATTAATGACAGACAGATGCATTTTGTATGCGATTGAGTTTGACAGAATATATTGAGACGTACACGTCACTCTGATGGGTGTAAATGCGGTCGAACAGGGCTTCAGGTGCCATCCATTTCACTGGTAAACGACCCTGTGGAAACACAAGCACTTCATTCACTTAATCATCAGCTGTTTAATCAAGAACTGAGATTTCTGCTTGTGACAAATGCTGCCTTCAAATCCTGCTGGGAAGAAACTGTAATTAGTTTTGCTTGTGAAGCATCTCATTTGTCTATTATTCTTCTGTACGATCTTTGGCGCATAACTCGTCATGCGCCATTTGTCACAGACCCACAAATTAGGCGGAGAGGTGTGCTATGACTTTTATAAGCGATTGGGCCTACAATGTTTGAACAGTGGGGTATAAGTTGTACCCTTGGGGTGCAAGAGCCCTCCAAAATTGGGCAACAGACATACTATGGTGAGCATGTGTATTTCCTACAATGGTAACTTGCGTAGGAATTTTACATTACACACGATTCTGGATCAAACTGTCATTTATACATGGGTGGGACTCTCAGATTCCAGGACATGGGGGATCCAGACTCTCAGGATCATCATGAAGCTATCAAGCCAAGCCCTAGCAACCATTTACAGCACCCTAGCAACCCAAACCTAAAGAGGCATATCTTCAAATCTGAATGTCATAGAGGCATGGGAGTTGCTTTATATCATTTATACTGGCAAGCAGCCTTAGGAATATCATAATTGGCAGCTGCCAAACCACTCCCTAACAACCAACCCGAGTACCCTAGCAACCATTTAGCATGGCAAACATCTCTGCATTAGAACATCATATAGACATGGGGGTTGGCTCTTTTGACTCATGCTAGCAAACAGGACTCCCAACATGCCACACATGCTAGCATGCTAATAGCAATTAGCTTAGTGTTCAAATGTGCTAAAGTAATCCTACCTAATTGACAAAACATGATTTAAAAAAAACACGCTAGTAACTGCACAGTGCTGAGTTTTGCCACAGCAAGCACCACTCCCATTTACGTCTGAAAATGTATCTAGTTATGATTCAACGTCGATGTTCAAAGAAAATCTAATTGCCAAGAATAATCTTATAAAGTATAATATTTCAGACAAGCAGCAGCTGCTAGAACAGGTTCATAATACTTTAAACAGCAATCAAAGACCAAATTAACATGATTTTATTTTTAATAAAGCGACTTTGCTTATGTCTAAGTCCAAAATCTTACATTGGTGGTCTTCTTGTAGTAATCAATATGATGGATGTCTCTAGCCAGGCCGAAGTCTGCTATCTTCATAACGTTATCTTCAGTTACCAGGACATTACGGGCAGCCAAGTCTCTATGAATACACTACAGCAGAGAAAACATGCATGCTTTAATTAATCAAGGACATAATTAATCCAAGACATATGTTAATTTGACTGATATGAGAACAAAAGCATTTGAGACCCCCACCTTCTTGGATGCGAGGTATTCCATGCCCCGTGCCACCTGGTAGGCGCAGGACACCAGGTCTTTGACTGACATGTTCTCCACAGGCACCTGGTCAGGGTTGTAGCAGTACTCCATCCCAGGAGGACGACGCACACGCAGATACTCCCGAAGATTGCCCTTTGAAGCAAACTCCACAATGACGTAAAGTGGACCTGACAATAGAGATATGAAACATTTCAGTCACATGTAGAAATATAACACATAATACAAATACTCATTAAGGTGTCTAGAGAGCAGCTTACTGGAAAGCCATTATAATGCCAGTATTTCTATCATACAACATAATGACAGCAAATGTGATTTAAATAAACATGTATTTTACACCTTTTCTTTTTTTAAAGTCTCTTATGCTCATGAATGCTGCATTTATTTAAATTGCATTTTTTTATATTATTACAATTTAAAATAATATTTTTCTATTTAATATATATATATATATATATATATATATATATATATATATATATATATATATATATATATATATATATATATTATGTTGCAGAATTTTCAGCATAATTACTCCAGTCTTCAGTGTCACATGAACCTTCAGAAATTATTCTAATATGACGATTTGATGCTCAAAGAATCTTATTGTCAATAAAAAAATAAAAAAAAACAGTTGTGTGGCTTCATGTTTATGTGGAAATGTGACAGATATTTTTCAGGATTCTTGGAATCAAATGTTTAAAAGAAATCTCTCTTTTTTAATTTCTTTCTTTTTTTAATAAAAGCCTTTTCTGTCACTTTTGATCAATTATATTTATCCTTGCTGAATAATAATAATAATAAAAAAATATTCCAAAAAAAAAAAAAAGTTTTGAAAGTTTTAAACGGTGTTTTTATTGTTAACCAAAACTATTAGAAACATTTCTTTTTCAATTATAAAGCCAAAATAAATAAAATACAAAAACCTTTTAAAAAATGTTTACAAAAATGCTGCTTTGGTAAAACGTCAGTTACAAAGGTGACGAAAACTTAAAAATGAAATATAAAAAGACATATAAAACAAAACATAAACTCATAAGAAAAATACTAAAATTAAACTGAAAATATATTTCAAAATATTAACAAATACTATAACAGTACATAATACAAAAAATTCTAAATAATGCAAACAAACAACAAAAATACTAACAGTACTTAATTCATGAAACAAAAAAGAATATATATATATATATATATTATACAGCCTTGAAGAGGCTGCTGTTTTTAATCTAGGATTTACAAATGATTCAATAAGGAAGCTGGGTTAAATTTATCTAGCATATACAATCACAATAGCTGGACTGATAACAACATCCTGTCCTTTTGAAGGCAAAAAGCAGCGTGCCTTACAAATTGATCTTGAAATATGAAATGATATACGTCCGTATCTCTAAACGTCTCCATCTGCCCACCAGTCTCCCTCCCTCCTTCCTAATTCCTCCTTCACTCACCATCTTGTGTGCAGGCCCCCAGCAAGTTGATGATGTTCTTGTGTTTGCCAATAATCTTCATCATTTCCATCTCGGAGATGAGGTCTGACAGGTCCTTCTCTGTGGCGTCGGCTATAAAAGCAATATTGATGAACACACATATATTTTAGTATGACAGGTCACGAAACCTTCAGCCTGTTAGCTGTGAGGGTCACACGGACCGTGCAGACGGGACATTTTATTTATGCTTTCCTTTTTCATTTATTTCTGATGTCGACTTGAAATCAACTTAACAGTCTGCAACATTTAATTTGCATAATTTGATGCATTTTCCAGTATTTTATTGATAGATAATCATGTAGAGCTACACTTGATTTTAGTGGGAAAAAAATGTTATAACTGGGATTTTTTATAAAGTAATGCGCATTGATGGATTGTGTACAACAAGTCCAGGAGCATTTATTATTTTTGTTCAGGGTAATTCAGTTTGCTAAAATTTATAATGGTGTTGAGAAAAATACTGTCTATGTATGATGAATAGTAAGTGCGTCAGATGTTAACTAAGAGAATGAATCAAATGGATAATGAGAGTTTGGGAGTTTGTTTGAGTTTGTTTTGCCAATTTATCTACAGAATCAATTCATAAGAGTCATTTATTTGTGAATCAGCCAACGCAAATAGGACATTTGATTCATTATGTAGCAGTGCTATAGAATCAGTGATGCAGTGCAGTGTTTTTATTGTTAATTAAAAACTAAAACCATTGGACATATTATGAAGCTGTAAATAAAGCTGAAATGAAATGTAAACATTGGGATAAAAACCTAAACTTAAAAAGAAATGAAAAAAAAAAGAAGTACAAAAAAAATATATATTATAAAAAGTATGTTTTTATATATCTATATAATAGCAACATTATATATCAAGGCTGTCAGTGGATTATTTTTTTTTTAATTAATTCTGCGATTAATTAATCTTGTTAAACTAAATATAGTTGTGAAAATACACCCAAAAGATCATTTAAAACTATTATTGTATATAAAAAAAGACAAAAGCACATAAAATTTGAAAAAATGAAATGAAAACTGAAAATATTAAATAAAAGCTAATCCAAAATATGAATAGGCCGAAGTATATTTAAAATATTTATATAAAATAACAAAGTTCAAAAGTAACAATATAATTATGTTAATATAATAATATCATGTATACCATCATAATTAATTATACTATTATTACATATTCTGTTAATTATTATCATTCTTATAGTATATAATTTATACTAAACAACACTAAAAAATACTAGTAATTAATGCTAAAAATGATATTAGTTCAGAAACCTGCACACACAGAGTGTCTGAGTGTTTGCGAGCATTCATTCTCCGAGGAGAGGATGGGAAACAGACAGTCTGGATCAGAATAAACAGCTGTTTTGTATGGTATGTGACACAAGAGCTCGCTTAACATGCTTCAGGGTCAAGGTGAAATACAGACGAACGCTCAGCAGACCATCAGATTCCTCGTGAGATACTGAAATCAAAGATTGCTGGGGTACTTCCGTTTTTTAAAACACACACACACACACAACCGTCAGCTAACAACGGTGGCAGAAAAGACTTACATTTGAGCATCTTGACAGCCACTTTGGTGATACGACTGGGTTTGTCTTTATCCATCCCGACAGCCTCAGCCATCATCACCTGCCCGAAGCAGCCCTCGCCAAGTGGCTTCCCAAGAACCAACCTGACACACACACACACACAATATTAATCACTGTTGAATAGCAAACATTTCTTCAGGCCATTTGAGCATTTTTATGAATCAGCTGGTCAACAAATGTTGAGTACTCTGTGTGTATGTGTGTGTTACCTGTCTCTGGCCACCTCCCAGCGAGGGTCCTGGGGCAGTTCATATTCGGAGACCCCTGAGAGCATAGGGGATCCACTGGAGGACAGACGCGAGGGCCGGACCAGCATCCCACCTGAGTGCATAGATGAGCTGGAGTCCACAGACACCTGCACGGAAACACTTATAAATTACTCTCCGTACAAGACAGCAACAGAAAAGAACATTTGAAGACTCATGTGTGTGTATGTGAGTTACTAGCTCAAGAGGCTCCTACAGATGCTGATGCAGAAATATGAAAAGTTCTCAAAGAAAAGAGAAGTACGCAATCAAAACCCCAAATTTAACAATCAACTCAACAAGAAGGTAAAAGTTTGCCATTTAAGGCAAACATAAAACCTTGAGGAAAACTTTTTTTTTCTTTTTTTTTTACAATGTAAATACAATATACAAAAATAAATGTACACATTGAGATTTTTTTTAAGCTTTTAAAAAAACATGGTCATATTTACTGATTGCAGGTTTCACAAAACATTCAAGTTTGTCACAGAGGACTCTGCTAGGTTTGAGAGGGACTTTAAACATCACTGTGGGGAAAGTCCAATAAATTCAGTAGGAATCTACATGATCTGGAGTTTCATATGATAATTTTCCCATGCAGGTTTCACAGCGGGTTCAAGTTGGTCACGCCGTTTCACTGCTGCCTGGTTTGAAAGTAATGTATACATCACTAGAGCATTGACAGTAACCTTGAGTTTAAATGAAAGATTTTATTAAAAGCCATATGAAAGCTTTATTTCATCAGGAATCCATGATCTGAATATTTGTAAATAATTTCCCCATGCAGATTTCACAAAAGGCTCAAGTCTTTTCTGTAGGAATCCACGTGAATTTTGCATGATGAAGCAATTTCACAATGAGTTCAAGTTGGTCATGCAGTTCAGTGCTGCTTGGTTTGAAAATGCTTCATACATCAAAACACAAAAAAATTAATAAATAAAAATTGTGAATGTACCTTAAAGCTGCAGTAGGTAACATTTGTAAAAATATTTTTTTTTTACATATTTGTGAAACCTGTCATTATGTCCTGACAGTAGAATATGAGACAGATAATCTGTGAAAAAATCAAGCTCCTCTGGCTCCTCCCAGTTACTGACCGCTCCCGGTAAGAAACAACCAATCAGAGCTGCGGTCCGTAACTTTGTTTGTGTTCAAAATGTAGAAAAATGTATATAATAAGCGAGTACACCGTGAATCCATTTTCCAAAACCGTGTTTTTAGCTTGTCCTGAACCACTAGGGTGCACCTATAATAAGTGTTTATATTCAGACTATTTTAGATTGCTTCGGGGGAACCGCGGCGGAGTAACCCAGTACCTTTGTGATTCTTCATAGACATAAACAGAGAGAAGTAGTTCAGGCTACGATGTTCTTCCGCAAGACACAATCAGTTCTGTTTATTAACCACTAGAGCGTCAAAAGTTACCTACCGCAGCTTTAAGGAACAGAGCAACACTTTAGTTTAGGGATCAATTCTCACTATTAACTAGTTACTCATTAGCATGCATATTACTAGCATATTTGTTGTTTATTAGTACTCATATAGCACATTTTAATGCCTTATTCTGCACGGCCATATTTTATATCCCTTAAAACTTACCTAAACTTAACAACTACCTTAACTAACGATTAATCTGTTGTATATAAGGAGTTTACAGAGGCAAAAGTAATTTTACTAATAGTTAGTTCATAGTGAGAATTGTTCTTTACACTAAAGTGCGACCAGGATTTTATTTAATGGAAACCCTCTGACAGAATTTTCATTGCTTAACATTCTAATTAAATATCTTAAAACTGGCTCTAGATAACCCGTGTTACAACACATGTTCAACAGTAGCATTAACAGGAGAAGAAGCTGTTGAAATGAGAGGTTTGTGTTTAGTGGTAAAGAGATCAAACCCCCTATCTACTTTCTGTTACCTGTCTGCGCAGCGGGATGCTCTTGGCCAGCTTGTGGACGGCCAGCTGGCTGTTGAAGTCACTTTTCTTGGCCGAGCTGTGCATTTTGGCCAGCACGGCAATCACTACCATCACACAGATGAGGAAGAAGCCCACGCAGTAGATCAGCACCTCCAGGTAGGTCTGGTTCGGCAGTGGAGTCGGAGGAATGGCTGTATTATGAAAGACGGGAGCAATGCAAGGTGGCAGAAGAGAAGGGAATGAGCTTTCTGAATGCTCAAGGAATGATGATGATGTGTTTACCTTTGTGTATTAAAAATGAGAAATTAAGTCTATACATGTGCAAACTGCTCAAGAATCTGTACCAGCAGAGCTTGAATCTTTGACAATCACTGCAACTGACTTAATGCCTTAATGTTTTTGGGATTTATTAAATTACACAACTCATTGCACAAATTATTTATTGCAATTCTGAGTTTATATCTTGCAATTTTCAAGAAGCAAGGTAAAATCTTGTTTTTCTTTCCTGGAGCTTAGCAAAAGGTCAGTTGGAAAGGATATTTTGAACTGTGACCTAATGGTCAGCTTGTGTAGCAGATATTTTTTTTCATAAACCTGAATATACAGCACAGACACACTGATCCACACACATACATGCACAAAACAAACCAAAAATCCTCTTAAAACAATTCTGGAGATGGCGTCGTTCACGTGAGTGGCGCACTGCAGTGGACACAAACTCCTATTGTAGCATGATAATTACTTCTTTCATGGATCGGGTTTCATGGCACATTCTTCTGCTTATGTGACTAGCAGGAGAAGGAAACCACTGCTCATGATACTTGGCAGCTCTCGCTTCGAGATTAGGCCAAAAAATTGCCTCGTGTAAACTCATATGAGACATTAAATTTGCAACACAAATACAAATGTAAATTGAGAGTAATGGCTTATCTGGATGGGGAGACAAAATCTGAGCGGGTATGCATTTCAGTATAAATGGAGAGCTAGGTTATGAGGGTAAGATTACATGAGAAGTCTGGCTGATACAGATATTTCCTATGCTATTCGGTTGGTGTTTGTCTGCCCCAAGGCTCGGGTTCATAATGCTGGGTTTCTTTTACACAATTCATGCACACAAAAGATGTTTTTGTATCATGTATACATTTCACACAGCACACAACAATACACATGCATTGACAGATCACTTCTCTTTGACTTCTCTTTTAATAACTAAATGAACAATCAAATATGAATATTGTGGTGTGAACATGAAGCTCAAATGCTAAAGTTATTGAATTTACAAAAATGGGCTTTGTAATAAGACTTAAGCCCACAATTCGCTGACTGCAACATGCAAGAAGACCAACATTCAACCGTGAGAATTAAATTCCATTCTCAAGTGTCGAATGTATTTAAGACTGACAAGCATCTTGATAAATTGAATCTACTTAAATAGATTTAAAACAGATCCACCCTCTGAGTGAGGCATTTATCAAACCAGAGCCAAAGAGGAAATGATGTCGGCATAGCCTTTATGCTTAGAATCATGCTCTTTGCGATGCTTGTCCAGTGTTTAGGCAAACAGAAATGTTAATTGGAAACAGGTTAATCTTGAAAAACTAGGAAAAGTGTTTTATACTATAAAAGTTTATAATGGAAACAAAGCTTCGCCAAACCCCAAGCCTCAACAAGTCATCTGTTCTCGGTTGTTATTTGTTATGTTTTACATAACTTATTTTGCAGTTAAATTACAGTTTCTGACGTACTTTGATTCTACATATAGGCAGAACATGTTGTACTACAACTAGGTACTAAACCTAACCTTAACTCATATGAAATCCAAGTGGTGAACATTAGTATTTCTGTAAGTACATGTACTTTAAAATAAAAAGCAATTTCTCTTTACCAATGCCAGTTGGCTATGAATTTTTTTTTCCACAATTGAATAAATAACATGGAGTTACCAATAAAAAGCAAGCCACCCACTTTAAAGCAATCCATTAGAATGAAACTGCTTTAATGAGTCCACTGTTACAGTCATAAACCATTTTCTTGGTGCACCTCTAAAAAGTTAAGTTTTACTCTAGAGATTGTGGGATGTTTGGCTTCACTCTGATTCCATTTTTCATGTCATTTTGACATGCTTCGACTGACATTTTGAGTGTCAGTCAACACCCAGATGAATAAAAAAAAACACAAAGCAGACACAAAGGGGTTGAAGAATGGTGCGGTTCACAAAGAATAGGTTTGCATTGTTACTTGCTACAAAACCACAGCATTACTTGTAATGAAAGTAAACATAAGTGTAAATATTTACTAGCTCTAAGTATAATGGTTTGCTTTTTTATTGCGTTTTTGTCAAATTGACTGAACGCGAATCATATTTATGAAAAGTGAGTCTATGTGCTAAAACAGAGTAGGGTTATTTTGTGGTCTAGCTAAGTCAATTTTAACAGAGCATGGGAGTCAAAAACACTACTTTGTGCTTTCCATCAAGTCAAACCTTTGAACAAATGATTGTATGATTTTATGAAGACACAATGCAGTGATGACACCGAATTCAACCCACAGTGTGAACTGCCGCTGTTAAAAAGAGAGAAGAAACCAGCAACCAAAAGAAGCACCACAAGATACCTTTATAGACAGTCAACCATGCAGTGTGATGGGAGTGGCCGATAGAGTTTCCAGCCAAGCAGGTGTACTCTCCAGCATCCTCTAAAGACACATTCCTGAGATGCAGTACCTCCATCTCCTTATCCGTGGTGTTGACGCCTGCCGTCTATAGAGAAAAGAACCACAGGATGAAGCCGTAGAGCTCCGGGAAAACCCATTAGAGTTGAGAGAGAGAGGTTTTGGATAAAGAGCAGTGAAGAGAAAGGCGTTGAAGAAACACCCTTCAGCACCCATAAAGAAATCAGGACTGCTCTCTGATTGGATCCTTCGATGACCCTGCTGACAGATGGTTATGGTTAGATGAGAACGAAGCACATGGCTTCACCTGCTAGAGACCCAACACCTGGAGATGAGGGTGACGTCCACCCTCCAGAGTCCACATGCACAAGACGGGCCACATGGAACATCACCCAGCAGAGACTCTCACATACTCACATATTCAGAAAAGGAAGCAAAAAGGGATTTGAAAGGTCTGTTAAAGAACGTGTGACAAAGAAAGAGTCAGGATGCCAAAGGTACTGAAACGATACTAAAGTACCGATTGAATTTGCTATCCAAGTGGTCAACACATCCAGAAAACACTGGGAGGCTCTATTTTAAAAATTGTGGCCATCTTCAGAAGTGATTACTATTGGCCAGATAATATAAAACAAAGAACACGAAAAATAAAATTATTTTTTTTCGATGGATGTGGACTGTTTAAAAGGTTTCTCCTCACTTTTCTGCAAAGGAGTGCAGAAAGCAGGAATTATTATTTTTGCAGTTACTTTTTTTCCATAATGCAAAAGCAATGTAATGTTAAATTGTATCATTTCTTCACATTTCAAAAAGTATACTTGAAAGGTTGTTAAATATATCCAGACTATATGCGTTCCCTAGAATTATGAGATTTATATTAATATTTGAAGTGAATTTTTACTGTATTATTTTATTGTATTAATACAATGTTTTTCAATTGTGGCAACCCAATGAGGAAGAAAGAGATTGTAGAATTTAATTATGAAAGCAAAGAAAAAGTGGAGTCAGGTAGAGAATAAGCCCTTGAGCGAGCTGAAGGAATTTAGACGGGAACATTCCCAAGGTGCCACTGAAATGCTTTTGAAGTGCAAGAGAGCGCAAGTAATCTTCAGAGGGCATGAAACACACCCTTATTAGGAGGGCAAAGTGTTGCACAAAGATGGAGAGAAGGAAACATCCAGTGTAAACAAAAGCCAAAATACTTCCAGTTGCTCTGCTGGGATTTTCCATGGCGTCATTTAAGGCACCACAGGAAAAAAGAAAAATAAAGAGCGACGAAGTGAGAAGATGTGTCGCAGTCACCTAAAAGCCTTATAACCGCTGTCTCTACCTCCATCTAACTGTGTATGACTGCCTCTTTCGGCATGATCTCTGAATCTCTGCAGCAGGAGTCATGTGTTACCTTGCAAGTGTTTAACGACGGTGAGCCATGCTGATTGGTTGGCTTGGCCTATATAATTGGCCACTTTACATATATACTCCCCACTTTCTTCTTCTGTCACGTTGTACAGCGTCAAGACCTGCGTGTCCGAGCTGTTGACCCCAGAGTGCTGCGGAGGTCAAACATAGGTCAGAGGTCAAGCACAAAGTCAAACATTGAGGTCACTCAGATCCCAGCCGTCTTTAAAGGACAACACCTTATGAAATACATTCTGACAGTCTGCCAAGAACATGGCTCATATTTCCCCCAAAAGCTGTTAGTCCTGCTCCATTTGCTCAGGTGCTCGGTCCATAGAGGTGAAGAAATATGTTGAAAGTTCATTTAAAAAAGGCGTGGTCAAAATGTTTTGGACACAGATGTTTAACAGCAACAGAAAAGCTAAAGATCTGAAATTTGTATTTACAAAGAATGTTCCTGTGACAACATCAATTACCTCAAAAAATAAACATAAAAAATAAAAAAGCTTATACACAATTGGAAATTAGTTTATGTTTGATTCATAGACTTCAATTGGAAAACTAACAAAACTAAACTAAGTATTAAAAGCTGTATTTTCAATAATTTAAATATAGCTGAAATTAAAGATGGAATAAACGGAAACATATTTCAGTTTATTGCTAAGTTAACATTTCAAAATGTTGTTTTTATGCACTAAAAATACTAAAATAAAAAAATAAGCTAAATAGAAACGTTAAACGTTAAAAGTTAAAATAAAAACTGAAAATATAAAAACAAAAATTAATTCAAAATATTAATACTACTACAATAGTATATAAATAACAGTACAATAACACTGATGAAGGGTGAATTGAAATAATAATTGCAGATAAAATATGGTAAACCCTTGAGGTGTTACTATGTAAATAATTAACATTTATATAAAAAAAAATACAAATAATAATAATTTGCCAGCCACTTACCGGATCATCATTTCATTTGGTAGCACTGGGCAGTTTTGAGTAATATGCCTTATATTTATAGATATATTTATATATATATATCACACACACACATATACACACACACACACACACACATCTTCTTTGCTTGTGTGTTTGATCCAGAGATTCTGTGCTCATTAACAAGATGTGCAATAGCACCTCTTCATGTATAACAGTGAAAACATGGAAAGCTGGAATATTCTGTCAATGGCACGGTAGCATCATCTCATAAACGTTGTGAAATTCCATTAACGGCAAGGTAAGAATTAAATGGAAGCACTTTAATCAAACATTTAGGTTGACTGGTTAAATGGATTTTTACCTTTAAGATCCGAACAAATGGCAGTCCGTCAGGGCCGAATCTACTGCCATTAACCTCAATGTGTTTCAGCCACTGGATGTGTGGCTGAGGATCGCTGAAGACTTTACACTCAAACTCCACGTCACTCCCCACCACCACTGTCCGGTTAGCAGGCAGCCCCGCCTGGAGAATCGGCCTGTGAGGTGAACGCTCTGAATAAAACACACAAACACACTGCACTCAGTTAGTGTTGTTGAAATGACCCCATTAACATAAAAACAGATTTTGAATCATTTTCTCCTCTTAAAGAAATGAAAATTGGAATCTACATTACAGCAAACGGGATATAGAACAGATATTTAATAAACACTAATGTCATAAATCCAGCAGGAAGCAGGATTATATTAATATTATTATAATTGCTATAATTTGGGGGAAATGTTATTTTAAGCCACAGCCCATCTCTCAGGCCTTGTGACTAAAAGTCACAGTCCAAAGGTGTCCAAACTTTTACAACACTGCTTTAAAAAAAAAAAAAATAGTTGATTTAACTTTAAATGTTCATGGTGCCTTACACTTAGTCAACTCAAATATAAGTTTTCCCTTAGTACAAATTAAAATTTTAAGATGACTTTACAGACCCTTTTTATTTTTTAATTAAGCAACATTATTATTATTATTATTATTTGTACAATTTGTTCTTGACTGTATTATGTTAAATTGAATGCATCTTATTTTCTCCTACATTTAAATAACACTAAAAATATGTTAAAACAAATATGAAATTAGAAATAAAGATAAGCTTCAACAGTAGATTTTTTGTGATAGCATGGTAGACCAAATCAAAAGACATCCATGGGCCAACTACTGCCCACAGGTCTTGGTTTGGGCATCTTTGTTGTAGTTGGTACAATGCAAATCTGACTTTCAAAAACTACAATTCTTAATTAAAAAATACATTACTCAATCTATGTGGCTGCACAATAATAATACAATCAGCATTGACTACACCCCTTACATGCATTCTTTTGCTCTTCATTTTGTGGTACTATGAAAAAAAATATATTTAAATGAACTTGCCCGATAAGTCCATTTCTTTTCCAAATCTAAATCATGCACATGACATTAGATCATAATTTCAACCCTTTAAACTAATAAGTAGGTCCTTCCCAGGAGGACTTGATGGCACAAATGTGTGAATGTGTGCCACATTCAAACAGTGTCTTCTCACTAATGTGTATGTTTGGTGCCAATGATGTCACAGTGGGCTCCGTCTAGATGGGTGTAGCACTGATTTATTTGCTACTTAATGAAGGCATCAATCAAGTCCAGCCAATCAGAGTTTAAATTCCTTTTTTCCAAATACTCTGATCTCATCTTGAGCCACTAACCGCGTCTCCAACTCATCCACGGCATCAAGTAAACACTTTGTATTTGCAATGGATCATTTAACACACACCATCAACGGAGTCCACATGCCTGTCATTGACGAGCACACAGATACTCGCTTGCAAAGTGTAAAGCCACCCGTTACTTCGGTTCATTTCAGAGAAGTAATGGTAACCATTAGCGGTGCTGCGTCAGAGAATTAGCTGCATGGTGAACAACACCCATTTGCATCTGACTGACACGAGTAAACATTGCAGTGGTTCTGCGACCCTCCCTTGTGGAGCATTTGCCATCTCTTGTGCTTTGCTAAAAAAAAAAAAAGTGAATCGATTTAATCAGACGTTTAGCAATAAATCATTGCAGCTGAGCTAGTGGGCAAGGGGAGACCAACACAAATTTGTTCGCATACAAAGAACAACAACTAAAAAAGTTGGACTTAATGAAAACTACATTTCAAAATGTTGAAGACAGACAAGAAAAGAACCATGACTGACCGACTACGTCCAGCTGGTAGGTGTGATTGATGCTGCCGTGTTTGTTTTCCACCAGGCACGTGTAGTTGCCTTTGTCTGATGGTACCACCGACTCCATTATGATGGTCCACATGTGCTCTCGAACCTGTGCAATAAAATAAAAATGTAAAAAAGTTCTGTAGACCTTAATGCAATTAAAGATATCACATATCGTTGGAACTTTATTGGAAAAAAACAAATGTGGGCACATAAGTAAAACTCTTCAATTAGAGGCTTCTATAGACAATGCAGCCAACATGTAAAAGCTGAAAACTGCTAGATGCATTAGGACCTGATTGTCTTTTAAGTTCACTTCAGTGAAAGGCTGAGGAAGTTTAACAGAGTGAGTTGGCAGCAAGTTCCTATCAGGTCAGTTTAACATCAGTCAGGCACGAGATCAGAGCCATGGAGAACAGTGTGTTTGCTGGTGGAGATTGGGAAACAGGCCACTCCATGTCTACTAATACAGACCTCTTCTCAAGCCAAACACTCTGTGAACTGCCAGAAAACACCAAACTTCACTCTATTACAACCAGCAGAGTTTTCAATAAATGTATATTTTTATAAAAATATTTACAATATATTTGTTTTTGTTTTTTTGTGTATATTAACTATAGCAGATATTTGCAACATTTTGTTATTTGTGAATATGTACTTAACATTACTCTTATTAGACCATTTCACACAGTTAAATGTGGCTTCAGATGCACAGAAGTGTAATGTTATGGTACTTTACACTGCCTTTTTCATCCTGGACCACTATCTCATGAGGTTTGAAATGACATGAGGGTGAGTAAATGACAACAGGATTTCCATTTTCAGCTGAACTAAACCTATAAAGATCCAGCAAGCAGAGCAAGTGCTCTCTGCAGTAACAGCTCTCCTTGATTAAATGAGATTTAGGTTGGGCAAAATTAATAAGAGGTTATGGCTTCTCGGCCTACAGAACCCCAGATGTGAGCTTCTACACTCACAGTCTGCCTGACTTCCTTTTCACAATCACTTCATGTAAATGAACAATTGTGCCAGACTCTTGTTAAACAAAAGAAACCAGGAGAGACTGGGAAGAGTGCTGGGGGAGGTTACTACGGAAAGCTACAGGGCCCCTTGACGGAAGCCCCTCACACTCCTGGAGCTCAAAGACACATTTAATTGAACATATGAATGCAACCTCATCCCTATGACACAGCTCGGTCAGAAAAAAAGAAAATAAAAATAAAAATAAAAAAAGAAAATAATGCTTGGTTTTACTCAAATGTTTGAATAAACCATGTCGATGGATTGTCGATGTTATTGTGTATGCATTGCAGTGGCCTCAAACACTCTCCAGATGGTAAAGTGTGTATGCGGTGAGGAGCGGAAGAGGACTAATGTCTCCCAGCTGGAGAACACCTTGATGAGAAACACAGACGCAACAGGTCTGCACTGACAAGACAGATTTTCTTTATATTGTTTTAAAGAACTTGAGCATTTAAAGCACGGCACAAGCTTATAATAATCAGACCGATATTGTGCATTAGTGTGGATGCTAAAACTGTTATCATTATAGTTATCATTATAGTTATCATTCTCGATGTGAACGGGAACCTAAGGCTGTCAAACATGAGCTTTATTCTTGAGCTGTGACTGACCATATTTGATGTGCTCTAAATATGTGTATTGATCAATGTTTGTATGTGAATATTCAATCCTAAATTAAATCAGTTAATCATATGCTGCCACTGTCTCTCTTCAAAAGATTCTGGATTAACATGTGGGTAGGAAAATTATGAAAATTGGTAAAATACCTATTTAAGTTCTATACACAACTTTGATATATTTAGCTTTTGGTCCCTTTTAAAGCTTGGCAGAAGTAATTATAATAAATTGTAGGTAACACTATTTTAATGACCAATTCTCACTATGAACTAGCTGCTTATTATCATGCATATTACTAGCATACTATTATTATTATTGGCTGTTTATTAGTACTTTATAGAACACATATTAATGCCTTATTCTGCATGGCCATATTTTAGATCCCTTAAACTCGACCCCATACCAAATATGTATAAGGCAGCAAATTAGGAGTTGATTTAGGGAAAACTCTTAATTAATAGTGAATGAGGGTTCCCTATTCTAAAGTGTTACCAAATAGTTTGTATATTGGCAACAGATGCACAAAGAAAAAAATCTAATTTTGATTAATTTTAAATAAAAACATTACTGTGCATAACTAGAACAACTGTGGTCCAAATTACAAATTTAACAAGTGTGTAACAAGTGAACGGAGGTTGAAACTCAAACAAAGCAGTACTACTAATGATTTACTAAGGAATTAAATTAAATGGTTTGTTACTTTGGGTCTGTTGGTATTCAATATGGTTAAATGACTAAAAGGACAGAGTTGGTTTATCCTGGAGTTTATTATTATCTGTATAAGTACAAACAGTTGAGTAAAATGAGGAGAGCCAAGGAAGAGTAGGCTGCCTCCACCAGAAACCCAGGGCTCCAGTGTCTGCCTTCCAGGCACGGCTATTCAGCCTCTGTCCTGCTACAGTGAGGTGTCTGGAAGACAGATCTGTTGAGGACGAGGTGCCCTTTTAACCCCCAAACCAGAGCAGCTGGCTAGCAAACCTGAAGTTACACAACCAAGATGTTGGATGTTTCATGATTTTAATGGACTGTGGTGTAGTTCCCTCACCTTGTAGCCTCCTATTCGCTGGTCTTTCTTAAACTCTTTGCCGTTCTTCAGCCACTTGAGCGTTGGTGTAGGGTTACCATTGGCCTGGCAACGGAACTTGACGGTTTTGCTAGCGGGAACCGCATGCAGCTTCTTCTCCATCTTATCAGGTTGAGCCCAGACGGGTGCCATTGCTGAGGAACAGACAGAAAGCACATAAAATAAGACAAAGTTGAATTGGTCAAAGAAAACCACTGATTCAAAAACACGATGTGAACAATACCAGGTCATGACTATTTTAGAACGGTAATCCAAAGTGGCAGATCAAAGTGTGTGAGCTTTGGGTGTTGGTTGCTGGTTTCACTCCTGACTGGCTAGATAGTGCCCTTGGGACTCAAAGAGTAATCCATCAAAAGTAATAAAGACTTTCAGTCTAATGAACAAAGGCACACTCCACACAAGACACCGGTGGTTTATAAGACAAAAATTTGCACTATTTCCTGTTATAGTTCCTACTTTTAAACAAAAATCCTAACAATTTCTTAAGAAACAGATAATTTTATTGACATTTGCAGATCTTTGAGTCAGAATTTTGAGCACAGAGAGTTTGACTAAGAGAGGAGGGTGACTCACGAAGCAGTTCCTGGTCACTCGATAGCTTGGTCTCCTCTGAGGAAGACTCATCTTCTTCATCATCTTCTGTGGAAGCCAATCCATCTTATTGAGATAAAAAATGTAGGTTACATTTTTGTTGTTGAAAACAACACAAAAATCAACCCGTAATGTCTTATTCAGATTATTTATCACCTGTAACGTTGACACTAAAGTATTCTGTATGGTTGCTGTTGGGTCCCTGAGCAAAGCAAGCATACAGACCAGAGTCGGCCGGCTCTACTGCTTCAATCTCCATCTGATGGTTACGCAGGCGAGTGTGCTCTCCATCAACCAGGGGAACGTGGTCCTTAGTCCAGGTCACTTCCTGTGGCTCCTCTAAACCTTTACAGTTTAGCTCCAGTTTGACCCCCGGATTCAAAGTGTACAGCATCGGCTCGACCAGGGCTAACACTAAGAACAGGATGTAAAAGATTAGTTAGATTAATCAAATGAATTAGGGACGTTAAATAGAGACTGGGGGCATAATTAGTGTACGATTTTTTTAAAGAAAGTGTTTAAATAATTAATTGCACTAAATTAACTGTCCTAGTCAAACTAATCAAAATTATTTCTATAAACTCAATTCTTCATTAAATGAATTACTATATACACTATCTGATATAGCATTTCCATTCAATCTCCAAGCACACTTGCCATACAATAAACATTTTAATTTTATCTAATTTAGATCATTAATTTTATGTGTTAATGAATCTAGGGGCAAGATTTGTGACACATTTTTAAGAATTTCTTTTCTTAACCGTATTTTTTTTTTTCTAACTTTTGTCATTAATTACCCACCCTCATCTCTTTCCAAACCTTTGGAACACAAAGTAAAATATTTTCATTCTGCAGTTTAATTAAGGCAATTTTGCAATTTTAATCATCATACAGTAACCTGCAACAACCACCCCTTTCTCTTCTAATCGACACATGAGATGCAGTGCAAAACGATGCCGAACATTCGGTGCATCCCTAGTAAATACATCATTGTGACGCTATATCACTGATATTGCAATTGACACTTTTTTTGTAAAAATGCATTTTTTTATGAAAAATTGTATACGGTGTGATATGGCACATCCCTATTATGATCATCTCAGAATTTATCTTAACTTCTTTCTTGAAAAGAAAGGTGTAATTGAGCCCCAGAGTATAAGTGTTTGGCATCCTTTAGATGAGCGACAACGCCTACAAGCATCTATCAAAATCCCACCTCAGTCACTGCTAAATCAAATCCGAGTTTGAATTAGTCAAGGGCCAATTGTCAGATCAATTCTGAGATAGAGCTGAAATTTGATTATGAGATGCAAGGTTAGGGGCATTGCCTCAGACACCACCACCTGAGCCAACCAGTTGCTCCTGACGACCAGTAGAGATGGGGGGGGGGGCAAGATTGGGGGGTGGGACGTCTAAATTGAATTATGTTGATTCATTGCCAATCAACATTATGTCACCCGTCTGCAACTACCCATACTCTTTTAATGGGGGCTGCTTCTTAGAGTAGTGCACTGGAGAATTATCCCTGTTGGGGGTCCTCTTTAAAAGAATTGACTGACGAGCACATTCTGACTCTACAGTAAGCCAAGGTGAGATTTTTGTATTTACAAAACAAATGGTGACGGCTTCATATTCAATTGGTAATTGGATTAATTTCCTTTCAATAACAATGCACTTGACTTTCTGAAAGGATATGAATGCTTGGTTTCCTGTAAAAGATGCATCAGGACTTGATTGTTCAAAAAAAGGTCAAACTTCTATGAAATCCTGCCACCCGCTGAAGACCACATTTACGCTGTTGTTTTGAAAAGTAAATCTAAAGAAAAAATCCAGTCACTGTGGTAAAAAAAAATACCCCTTTTTCTGAAAAGCCTGGCAAAGGTTGTGAAAAAGCATTCATTTAAAAACTATTTAAGAAAAGAAAGTGCTTAGTAATACTGTCATGCTCACTACTGACACATTTCTAATAGTAAACAGAGTGCAAACGCAAGCCAGCTTCCTCTTGACTAGTTCTGCTGTAGTAACTTGGCCCATCACTACCATTAACTTTGCTAATAGAGCCGAGCGAGTGAGAGGTCTGTAGCAGCAGGTTTTTGGGCTGGTATCCATGGTGCCCTCAGTAGGGTCTAGTTAAGGTATTTCCTGCTTCGCATGTGTCTAACAGGCTCTTAATCTTGACAGGAACAGGGGCCAGGGAGGGATCAACTTTCCCCACCAAAACACTGCTGAAAAGAATGAAGGAAGGAGAAAAGAAGATGAGCTAGCATAGACTTATTTAGCCACAAAATAAGTAAATAAGTTTACTTTAAATAAGTAAAGACTTCTCAAGGTTGGATTGTTTTCAAGTTTGGCAGGTCATTTTTATTGACCTTGAACTCTATACTACAGAAAAGCTATTGAGCATGTGCATGCTTACTGCTCAGGAAAGTAAAGATTCAAAGTTGCTGTATGTAATTTTTGACTGTAATGAAGCAGAAAAATATAATATGTTTGCAGAGTTTACATGAGTTCACGTACTTGTTTCTCTGAAAATCATGCATCTGAAAATCACGTTTCTCTGAAAATTCATGCTACAGCCAGTTATTCTACTTTAAAATGTGTATTTTGTGTCAAAATGTCTTGTTTTGGTCTGTGTGATTCTGCTCATTGAAAATTTTGACACTCTGGGTTGCCAGTTGTTGGAAAAAAGTGTACTGCAGCCATGGAACCCAGCAAATGGGTCCTGGGTCCATTCATAGACACTCACAGACTAAAAACAGCACAGCCTCACTTGACCTCATTGCCAGTGAGCCAGAAATGTTTCACATTATAATTGATGAGAAAGTCTTATTACAGACATACTGACTGATCGTAAGGTCATGACAATGGGATTGTAATTTCCTTTTGGCATTTTCGATTGAGCAGAGCAGGTGCCGAAAAATTTGCACCAGTCACCAGATAAGTTGTTTACTGTGAGGAATCAAGTGAGAGTATTCTGCAATAATCACACAGGGAGAAAATTATACAGCTGCTTCATGATTTATAGTCATTAATCGACATGCTTCCTTCCAGGATATGAAATAGTGGCATGTTACCAAGCCATCAGTCAGTTCAAAGAACAAAACATGAATGAACAAAAACATGAATGAACAAAAATGAAGACATGCACCGGTGAGCAAGCTATAGAATCCAGATGTAGTCTGGCACTCACAACTACTGCATTTGGGGTATATATATACACACACACACATAATATGAATGTAAAGGCCAGGGCAATAATTCGATAATAATAATTGTCGCGATATAATTTTACCCAATAAAACAATATGAAAAGATTGATAAATGTTCAATACACCGTTTATGCAGCAAAAGCGGAACAAAACCGTGTGACTCGTTTGAATCGCGTCACACGGACCGTTTATCCGCTCAGAACGGAGTTCAAACAGCTGGGCGACGCAATCTCACTAGAGCAGATGTGTTTACTTGGTCACGCGAGCGAGCACTGAACAGTGCTGTGAGATCCAGTGTGAAGCGCTTGAATTCAGCAGTTAAAACAAATGACTAAGGCCCCGTCCACACGGAGACGCGTATCTGTCAATACGCACAAATTTTTTATCGGATAGGTGTTTCGTCCACACGGATCTGCCGTTTTCGCAAGGTGAAACCGCTATTTTTTGACTGGGTCACAAAGTGGATAAATTCGAAAACACTGTCTTTGCGTTTTCGTCTGGACGGCTAATCCGTATATTTTCTGAAACGATGACGTCATCAGCCCACGTCTCCCCCCTAGTCAGACATCTCTACGTCACGTAACAGCAACAAAAACATGACAAACACTGAACGATTGTCTTTTTATTAACTAACATTAACACTGATTAATAAATGTATTGTTCCATGTTCGTTTGTTTACCACGCGCAATGTTTATGAGTATAGTCCAAGTCTTCTTCTCTGTTTTTAGTGTATCTCTATGGCAGAATTACAGCGCCACATACTGGTCTGGCATGTATACTACATCATTTTGCTGTTTCGTGTGGACACTGAATGTCTTTAGACTGTTGTTTTTCATACAAATAGGCTACCCTGAAATGGGTATCGATGTGCTATATGCGTGGTTTTAACGGTTTATCATGATTTAAATATGCGCAATAAAAATAAATAAATAAAAACTTGGTCAGAATAAATTTAACCATATAAAACTGATGTTGCTGCAATTTTTTACAGATGTTACTGATTTTGATAATGAACAAAAATGTACCTTTGCATCTTAACTCAAGCCACTATCAAATGCGCTTTTAAAAGATCGACAAAAAGTGATGATATTATTATTAATATTATCAGGCAACCCAAACCGGTTTCTTAATTTGAAAAATATCACTCATTAGAACATGCAGAAACTAAGAAACTCATTTTTCTATTTAGATATTCATTTTGTTAAGAAAAAGTAATGGTCTGTTTCTACAACTTTCACTTGGGAGCAAAAATCTGGCTTGAGAGAAAGACAGAAAGAAAGACGGACAGACATTAGGGGTATAATGATACACGTATTCGTATTGAACCATTCAGTACGAGGCTTTCGGTTTAACGATTCAATGCATCAGACTAATCCGATTACTTTTGGAAATTAAAAAGCAACTTAAAGTGTTTGAAATATGATGATCTCAGTGCCACTGCACTCAACAAGACGGCCCAAACGATGTAACAGGCAATGTGCTGCCTGCCCAGTGGTGTAACGTTAGCAGAAGAGCACGCAGGTCATGCACTGCAGAAGCCCCGCAATAACCACCTGTAAATCTTGAGTGTAGTGTAGCAGTCACCTTATAACAATGCTGTTTTTATTACAATTCATATAGCAAATCTAATTCTAATTCAACTACCTTCAGGAAAAGGTGCACTCTGTTGTGTGGAAACCTAAAGCTGTTGATCTTCCAGATACTGGGACCAGATTAGTTTGGATTGAAGTCCATATTTTCATGAAAGCAGCCGAGCTGGAATAGCCATTGCATTTTTTTCTTTCCTGCTTCAAGCCGTTTGGAAAAAAATGATTGACATCCCTGAAAATCAAGTTAATTACAGTAAATCATGAAAAGGAAGTTTTCTGGCGATGGACAAAAAGAGGTGCGCGAGTGAGTCTTAGGCGGCGTGCATGAAGGGCAGAGGGGCCTTTCAGAGAGAGACTGGAAACAAGAGAGGAAGCAATACAAGAAGAGAATGACCATAGGGATTTCCTTTCATGAAAGAGAATGATGGTCAAGTACAGAGAAGAGGAAAACATACAAGCAGAACGAGAGAGCCAGAGCAAACTCAAAGATATATTCCAACAAATGACCACTCCTTTACTCCATTATCCCAGTGATCTGCGTCTGAGATATCAGAGGTTTAGTCTCAGTAACACAGGAAAATCATGAGAATTGAATGCAAAGAAACTGGAATGAGACTGTTAAGTTTATTTTGTGACCAAATCTTATTATTCTGATTAATCTCTAGTTAGTGAAGGTGTTGGCTAAGTGTGACACCAAAAGAAGCACGCACACCTCCTCTAACATTAACCTAACTTGTCTTATGCTAGCCTGCGTCAATTAAAGCCCACATCAGGACTTGGATGCTAATGGCATTTGTTCACAATGGCCATGGTTGTACAAACATAATCACCGCTTGCCTACACACAAATGTGGCCATGTACACACGCACATGGTCTGCAGGAGGGGCGGAATGAGATCAGCATACGCTGCTGAATCACACCCATTGTTTCCCCAAAGTATTTATTCATCTCCTTCTAGAGAGTCAAATTGTTATACAGAGAGCAAAAATGATGTGGCAAGAATAAGAAAAGAGTCATTAAAAGGCATCAGTGGACATTTACCATGAACAACAGGAATCAGAATGATAGAAACACACATATTAACAATACTTTTCTGTATCCTTGAAGAAATGTATTATGTATGATGAGGAAACTATTGAGTGACAACTAATTGAATGATTTTCAATGTACTGATTTACTGGTTCATTGAAACAGGTTTATTAAAGTACGAAACTGGTTTGAAATCTGTCATAGCATCCATGACTAGTTGGAGCATGTTATATTGCCACAGACTACTTACCTACCAAAACAAAGACAATCAGCTTGAGTACTGTAGTGTGCGCATGGCTCTTTGGAAGTTAACAGAATAGTGTTGCTATTGTTAAACTATTAAAAATACTTTTGAATGAAATTCAAAAAAAGTTAAAATATGTATATTAGATAAAAAGCTTACATTTAAAATGTTTTAATTAGAAACGTTGCTCCAGTGAATAACTTAAAAATAAAAAAAATAAATACATATACATATATATATATATATATACAGATATATATACATATATATATATAGTGGTGGGCATAGATTTTTTATTTTTTTTTTTATCTAGATTAATCTCACTGTGATCTTGAAATTAATCTAGATTACTCTAGATTCAAATGGCTCATTCGAATTCTGACGAAGGCGTTCAGAATATGTGTGTTACCCAAATAAAATTGACAAACAGTAAGTCTTTGAGAAGAGGTTTATCAAGCTAGGTGGTGCATTAGAAAAGGGGCTCATCTCCTGTTTCCAAAATGTATCACAAAATGCTTGAAGAAGTGGGCCCTGTTTGAAATTGTTTAATTTGTATGTTCATTTATTTTTATTTATTTGTGCTATTTACACAATGTTTAAGTTTATTTCAAGCTTGTAGGTGTCAAGGTAGAGAAACCAAATAATTAAATGTAAAATAGATAGTCTTCAATGTAAAAATTAAATATACAATCAAACCTATTTATTCAGACACCTTCAACATTTCTCACATTATTACAGTTTTGCTATATATATCGAAAAGGTGTAACATGTTTATTTGTACAAATTCATATTTGATTTAGATTTTTATTTCAACTTTGAATTAAATGCATTTTGGGCCTTTGAAAGTTTTCTGATCCCAAACCACAAATTAGAAAAATTGAAACACTACTTAAGGAAATTGTGTTGTTTGTGCAGGTTGTATTCCCACCTAGGGAAAAAAAAAATGTAACCAAATGCTGGAGTGTCAGCCACCCATCAACAGCTGAAACTTATAATTTACACCACAGGAGGCCTGAGGGGAGAGAGGCAAAAATGCTCTCTGTCCTGACAGGAGGAGGAAGGGAGAGGAGGAGTAGAGGAAACGCGTAGAGGGTATCAGCATGCCTAGCCATTTGGCTGTCAAGCATTAAGTGGGTAAAAATCAATCCATCAAATTTTGGTTGGGTTGAGTTTTCCTCCTTACATTATAGTCACAACTAAATATTTTAGGGAAGTATTCAAACAAATAGTCAGAAACTGAAATGTATTAATAAAATAGTCAGAAATCAACAAAATAATCTTATATCCCGGACGAGCCCCCACTTTGTTAAATCCACAATCAGTCTACAGGTATAAATCTGGATTATTGGTTATATTTACCAGATTTCTCATGCAATTCTTGTTTTCATGAAGCGTACTACCCATAGGTCTATGCTCTCTACCCATAGGTCTCACAACCACAAGAAAACATGCTTAGTTTTCCCAGAAACACGATCTCCACTGTGGAATAGCGCCACAGGGCGGAGTACTTTCTGTGTCTTCTTTTAAAAGCAGTAATTTATAGCGTCTCCGGTAGTGAACCCTTGACAACAAATACCTTTTCATTACAAAAGAAGGATGGTGAGACAATGGGGAGGGAGAGAGAGAGATAGTGGGGGAAGTGAAAAGTGAGGTATTTTTGCATAGCCGGAGGGTACAGATGGAAGCTATTTCACACCTCCAGCTCTGGGGTAAATTCAAACCTAGTGTGTTTATTTAAAGCCTCCACAGACAGCCAGAGCAGAAGTGACCGCTCGCTTTATAATGGTGGTAACTGTAATGTAAGGCATTTAGAAGTCTACTGGGAACATTGTGTTTCCGAAATCCAAAAGAAGATGATGAGGCTACGGAAGCACGTTTGGGCCTGTGAGAGCCACAGGCACTCGCTCAGCTGGAATGCTGCCAAAGGACACATTTTTCAGGGTTTTATTTCAGCTGGAGTTTTTTTTTTTTTTTACCCGTTTCCCTTTTTCACTCACTATCTATGACTAAATGCATGAAAGTCCATAGGGTTTTAAATGACTATTTTGGATATGAGGTGGAAATGGAGAACGAATGGTATCCGAGTGTAAACTTCCACAGCTCAGTGTAGAATGTATTTTCCCTTTGGCACACCACTTATGCACAGCATATTAGAGATATGAAAATGGTTTCAGAATGTGCATTTAGTCATACAACATAGCCCTAGCTATACAATTGTACTGTACAATTTCAACAAGCTCATTTTCATAGGGACAGCATTTTACTTGCTCTTAAGAATAAGAACATTTTATTTTAAATATAATCAAACATGCGGATTACTTCATCTTGAACTGTTTTAAACACCTGAGTTGAATCTCTTTAAACTTAAAAATGAACTTGAATTTGGTTAAATCATGTTTTATAGTGAATATTAAGAAGAAGAAAAGTGTTTGATGTATTATGCAGACAGATACCTGCATATAAGCCTAACATTAGGTCACTGTGAAACCTTACTGGTTTACATTTATATGAATAAATCCTAATGATCATGTTGCAGTATACAGTCTGATTCATTTAGGCACAGACAGAGGGTGGAAAACAATCGCACTTGTTTTTGGTGAGAGAAACCTTAAGCAACATCAATTGGATTAAAGTGGGAAAAATAGAAAACAATTGCCATAAACGTGTAGAATATGACCAATTTAAAAACTATTTCAGGTTGCTGCAAAGTGTCTGAGAAATGCCTTATTAATAACTCAACTTCAACTGAGATACAACAAGAGTTCTACAAACAAGACTTACTCTCATCTTGGGTGGCCGGTCTGCCCTGGGACTGAAGAGCCTGAGTTAGAAGTACTGCGATCACCAGCAACATGGTCGTCTTCTTCATCATCATCATCATCGTCGTCATCAACAAGGATTATCTACATCTGAACTCTGCATCCAGCCCAGCTCTCCATAAAAACAGCTAGGACATCAGAACTGGGAAAGCAGAAAGCAAAACAATATTTACAACTAATGATTAAAAACAACATGAATCTTTCATAATGTGACACTTCAGCGAAACAGTTTGTTCAGTTGGAAATAACATTGGACGGGACTTGAATGACACCATCTGGATTTGACTGGATTGTTAAACAAAGGCAGTGATGTTATTGGTTCAAATTTTCCTACACTCACACGACCATTACTAAGCAAGCATTCTGCTCAGAATAATAAATCATACTAACAAATTTGCTAATTATCTGCACTGAGGAATTGTACAAATTCACACGAAGGACATTTACTAACAATATAAATCTTACAGTTTTCATTGTAAAGTTGAGAATAGAAAAGCATCACAGACAGAAAAATTCAGTTTAAAGCTAATATGATGCATACGTTGCAAAGATCAATGATATATATATAAACAGCCTGATAAAACTATCCATCCATTTACGATGTAGCCATGAGGCCGACGAAAACATAACTTTTTGCTGTGTAAGGTCATTAGTGAAACAGCACGTTCTTTAAGAACTCAAGGATTTTCACATCCGGTTTTTCCACTACTACAGAATAGAACATTCGGAGTCTTTGAACAACAAGTTAACATGGCACTTTTTTCATAATTAGTATATCAATGTAGTAAGGCAAAGCTAACAAAGACTGCAGATTACATAAAGCTTGACGTACATACTTCTATAGTAGAAAGTTTTCCATAGTGCTGTTCTGTGCCAGGGTCGCTCCATCTGTTGGCTCTTACTAACACACGCAGTAAAATACACAGAAACACAACCACACTCCTCCAACTCTTCACAGATATCTGTCAACCCTGTGCCTGTTTAGACCCCAGCATGACCCCGACACGCCATTTGTCTGACTAGCTATCGGAACTCATCATTTACACATTTCATCACATACTCCATTACGAGCCGATCGGTCAGAAAAGAGCAGCGCTTCACAATTCGCCAGATGCTTTTCTTTCAGAATGTTCAGCTGTAGTAATTAGAGCATCTTTGCTTGTAATTCCGATTTTGTCCTTTTGATTTTAGGGTTTCATATACATTTGTATTTATTTAATCCACAAAGAACTGTTTTTAAACAGTTATTCATTACTCCAGTCTTCAGTGTCACATGATCATTCAGAAATCATTCTAATATACTGATTTGCTGCTTAATAAACATTTCTGATTATTAACAATGATGCAAACAGTTGTGCTGCTTCATATTTTGGTGCAAATCTTGATACATTTTTCCAAGATTCATTGATAAACAGAGTAAGTCTAAAAAAAGTGAATTTATTTTAAATATAATTGTTGTAACAATGTAAAGCCCTTTTAGTTAATTTAATGCATCTATTCTTACTGAAAGTATTAATTTTTTTAAAGAAACGTACAGACTCCAAATCAAACCTACACAGTATTAGGCAATCATTTCTAGTTCTACTGCCCCTGTAAAAACAATGGTGCATAATGCCCTTGAGATGAATATTTTACAGAACAATGCAATGAGATGTCTATCGCATTCACAGCTGTTCTAATAAGAACGAGAAATCTGGACAAACACCAAGAATTGAGACTTGATACACATAAAATTGTTCCCATAGAGTTCGTGTTGGTTTCATTTTCCAAGCAATGTCTGCAGCTGGTACAAACCAGAATAATAGAGAGACGAGCGAATGGTCAGACAGGGGAGACGGACTCGAAGCTTGTGCCAACTCCAATCCCCTGCCAAATACTGCAAGAGACACCTACGACATGCCAATGATCATCCCCAAGCCAGAAATATACACCAAAAAAAACCTTGCTCGCTAATCTAAGCACTCCAAAGTTTTGTCACACCTGTGATCAGAAGCCGAAAAAAGCTCATATTTGTGATAAGCTAAACATGTTTCAAAGGTTTCAAAATGATTGTACACTGCTGGGACGAACCAAGAGTGATCATAATATTGTGATCGAACATTCCTCAACCTTTGACACAACACTGTGATCACTATTAGTTCATGAGGATCATTCAAATCTGCGTTTGTGCTGACACTGACTTCATGTATATGAATGAAACACTATTTATCATTATTTCTTATTATTTGTTAAAAACATTTAAATTATGACAGAAGTAACTGGATAATAGATTATATTTCGGATATGAACTAAATGTGTACGGCAGCGATTAAAATAGAGTAAATCACCTTTTGAGACTTCAAAAGGATTTATCGATTTCATTGTTATGGCAGTAGGTGGCAAAAAGGCTGTTAAAATGTATCTGCCTTTGTTTCATTCAAGAGATTAGTAACTACAAAAACGCTGATTCATCTAGTTATGAAACAAGTAAATCTTGAGTGATTGAGTCATTGAATCATTCATTCATAAATTACATGTGATTTTGTTTAGTAGTCTATGTGGTTTTTTTTCCTTCAGAATCATGAGAAAACCACAATCTTCATTTAAAAATATATATTTTGCACAAAAGCAGCTCTCAAACAAGTCCAGTTTGTTCAAGGTATTCAGCTAAACAAATAAATTCAACTAAATGTTTAGCAAAAAGAGACACAGAATAGATATGTTTGATATCTTAATGTTTGACTTTATTTTTTTTAAATCACACTGGAATTGTAACTGGGAATCGAAAAGCAGAATTGGACTAGGAATTTATCAAAAAAAACAAATGTTACCCAGCCCTAAATATGAATCTGCTTTGTGTGCCAGTAATGTAATGAAGTATAACAATAACTAAATATGACAAAATCAGAACAAATACATTACATACAAACATGTTAACAAAATCTCAGTTTGCCGATTCCCCCCAAAAAAAAAGATAAATAAAAAAGGAAAAAAGCATGGTAATTCTTTTTTGGAGCTATTGAACAGCTAATGCACGGGCTCTAGCATATAAAGTTGTGTTGTTCATGCAAGAAACATATTTGATTCTGTGACATTTCTTTCTTTGTCTTCATCACATAATATTTTTTGATATAAAAAGTGTACATTTTGGAAAATCTGTGCTCATTTAATCTCTTTAACATCTTGCTTTCTTTTAATCTAGCCTTATAATGATTCAACAGGTCAAATTACCGTAACTTGGCTTGAAAGACTAATGTACCATAAACTAGTTTTAGCTTATAACCCATTTCCTTCATCTGGAAAGAGAAAAAACACAAGGGAGAAGGATTAGTTTATGATCAAATTACTTGGCTACGGTTATGCTGATGCAAATGTTTAAACATTTTTTAAAAGGAAAAAAACAATTTCTAAGTAAAACAAACAGCAGAACATTCAGCTGATTATATTTAAATTCTTTCCACAGTGTTCCCTTTGAGAGGGAAAAAGGAAAGGAGGCGCAGACAAACGACAGAGAGTGTGCACGGTATAAAAAGAAATAGACCAAGTCAAGTGGAAAGAGAAGTTAGTACCCTAATTAATGAACCCCAGAGTGTTTTTCTCTCTCTCTGATCATTGGAGGGGAACATGGGGAGAGCGTACAGCAGGCCCAGCTCATTACCGCTGCCTACTACTGGAGCGGAACATTCCAGAGAACAGCATTGGTTTGTGTCGGAGACGGGACGCCTGACCTCACTCATTCCAGCGACGGTGGGAGCCAGAGCAAAAAACGGCCCACTAAACCAGGAGACTGCTACTCCATGGGGAGGCTATTAGGGCCAGGCTGATAGCTCTTTCCTGCTTCTTTATCAGTTTTCTGCCAAATCTCTAATTCTACTCTAAACTCACAGGGTGCCACAAATAGGTTTCTAAAATGCTTTGACTTCACTGAATAGACCTGAGCACTGCGTGTCAAAGTTGAAACCTGGTGCGGCTGTTTTTATATCACTGGATTTCTGAAGGAGACCGGCCATCTTCAGAAAATTATGGGTGTCATTTTCATTTCTTCTAGCTAGTAATGCCTGAGAAGTGCTTGTGAACGCAGGCTCAGCGCGTATTTGATTACAGCCGTTACCGGAGAAACCTCTCTCACCTGCTCTACAAGCGCCTCCTGCTGGCAGAGAATACATTTGCATATATGAAGACACAAATAGAGTGCAAAGCATTTTTTAATAAGTGTGCTTTTGTGTTTTGCTTTGGTACCGAAACTGGTACAGAGAACCATGGATTTTCACTGGTATTGTTACCGAATACTGAAATTTTGGTACATTGACAACACTAATCGCGTGTCAGTATATTTTTCAATCACAAGTTGACTTGTGTGGTTTATGTTTAATGCTTCAGAAATGTGATGTTATTTCAGATTATATAATCGTTAGTTGACCAGAGGAGGAGGGCATCCAAACACTCGCATATCATTCATCCACCACAACTATGGTTTATCATCTGGAATATCTAAGTATTAGCAACTTTTCATGGCTGCTCAATCTAATGATGATAAACTAGAGAAATGTGCACTGTTCAAGTGTCAGTGTGGATATGGAAGCTGAACATTAGTGCTCACTGCAGGACAGATGGAGACACAAGAGTGCTCATTTGCGCCTATAATACACATTTTTGGTCATACAGATAAGAGTAATATATCTTTCAAATCTGTAAAGATTATTAGTTTATTTGTGCGCACTCATGCTAACAAACAAACATGGCACTTTTGTAAAATAATGAAAGCAAACAGGATGCGCTTTCCGCTGTCTCTGTCTCTGTTCATCTACAAGCTACACAAAATCGGGTTCATAACCGGCAATGAACTGCCCGCGATTTTGAACGTGATTTTGTGTAGTTTGTCGGAACTACAGCCCTGCTTAGTAAATGCCACTCTGTCTGAAAGCACGTGCTGGAAATGTACTAATAATCACAGGAGCACCTTTCTAGTGAAAATATTTTTTTTTTGCATAGCCCTAATTTCAAATAAACAATTTTAAATGGAAGACAAATATTCCCAGATTATGTAATCCATATAAAACATGCATGCAGATGCATACACTACTGTGGAGAAGACGAGTCAGCGTCACCGACTTCATTTGTTAAACCGAAAACAAAATAGGCTTATCAAAATTATTAAAATGTTATTGCAGTCTCCTTACGGTTTTTCCCTGACACTTTCATAATCATCAGGCTAATTCTGCACTGTGCTGTGGCAAGTTTTATGCATGTGCTTGAGTGCTTATTAGGCTATTAAAAGTTCATTATTATGATTTAAATGGTTTATTAATAAGCATGCGATTAGTCGACTAATGCTAAAAATTAATGAATACTAGTCAACAAGAAAAATCCTTAGTCGAGGGCAGCCCTTATCTAGTGTCATCTTGTACCCTAACCTTTCATACCCCAAATATCTGATTTCAGACAGCTGAGGACATTTAGTTTTGTTGCAGATGTTTTGGTGTAAACAGAATTTCTCCATTGTGAGAGACTCCACCTAAAGTTTCATGATTAAGGTCTCAGAAAGTTGTGTAATAGCAACTTTCTTTTTAAAAGTCCTGGGCGATAGTTTACTGTGCCAGCCCAGCCCTGCCAGCCCAGTAAATTAGAGGGCAGAGAATTCCTCTTCTCTCCAAACCCTCAACACAAACTTCCACCGGAAGAACACCCACAACACAAGCACGTCTTTTCTCCTTCATCCATTGGCTTCCTTTCATTTTCAAACAAAAGAGCATTTCATTATAAAGTGGCAACTACAAGATCACCACAACAAACCAAAATGGGTGTTTGGGACCGTATGCAACACACAAACTCTGACACAAATCACTGTGCTGTGACTCAAACACACAGAAACAAGCTTGCTGACTTTGATCAATGCAACTCAAACTCTCAATGCCATATCCCTCTATGGAAATACCACTGATGCTTTGCAATAATACTAAGATGGTGCCACCACGTTCAGACGCCATCCTGGTCGCTCCACTTAGACGCTGTTTTTATTAAATTCTTTTACCTACATTTCACTGCTTGTTGTATGTGACAAATAAAATCTCGAATCTTAAATCAATATACTCTAACTTGACTGCAAACCAGACGAACTGATGACCTGTCTGGAGCGGCTAACAGTAAAATCACTGGTCAGATCCTAAGGGACGAGCAGCCATAATGATTTCCCCTCTAATTTAAGTAATTGATGTAATTATGGACTTAAACAACTACGTTTTCACAAGGTCAGTTACAGTACTTTAGTATTTCAGTGGCTGACTAGAACTAGCAAAAAACTTTCAAAGGTAAGCACTAAAACAGCTTCATGAATAAAGGAACCAGCTATGATTCAGAAACATCATCTACCATGAGCTTTATGTTCTGTGAAAATTACTTTTAAGATTCGATTGAAATCACAGAAATACAAGCTACAATATGGGTCTTCATTAGGAAACATTTTCAGCAAACGTTCTTGATAGATGTTCATATCTAATTGACTTGCTCACATTTCTGCACTGTCTTGCAACAAGTATTGGTCAAGTCTGCGCATGCAGTTGCCAGCCAGCATGTCGCCATTCACAAACCGCTCTGCCCTCCATCACGTTCTTCACACTGGTGATGAGTTGGAGACTATCTGTGCATGTTCTTTGAAATGACAATGGTTACTTAAGAGCAGAACTAAAACTGAACTGAAAGAAAAGTCTGTAACTGTAGTATATATAAAGAGTATTGCAATGATCAGAAAGTTCTAGACTTTATTACACGGTCCGAGAATGAAGACAGGGTGACACTGTGAGGTAGGTACAGAATTAAGCCTGTTATACTTTCCGCATGAGCAATCCGGACAACTTGTATTTATACTACTGAAAGCGTACGCTGATTGTCTGCTCCGAAACAGACATTTAAACAAACAATTGCCCAGAATTATTTATTATTTATATTGCTTTATTGACGGATTGTACAGGTTCGGGTAGCAACGGGCTTCTTCAGAAAGCCTGCGCAAATGCAATGGTGCTTTTGAAGCCTACTCCGCGCGGGCACAAAAAATGGGAGGCACACGGCCATCCGCTCGGAGCCTCTGCGCACACGCTCCAATGACGATTTTTATGTCACGCCTACCTTAGCGGTCCATAGCGGACTCAGAAAGTATAACAGAGGCTTTATTCTGCCATGTACCTATTGACAGAACGTACGATCTGAAGCACAACAACATTCAAGAATGTTAAATGATAAATATGAATATTGTTGTGCTTGCACAGATATATATTAGGGCTGTCAGTTTAACGCGTTAATTATGAAAAATAATGTGATTCAAATATTTGAATGAAGTTAACACACTAGCCCCGTCCCAGACCTGTGCACCAACAGAAATTTAATATAGTTGACTGTTTACAGATATGATGCAGGACAACAACTCTGTAAATACAATCATGCCCTGGCTAAATATCTAAATATTGGTGCAAAAAACATCCCTGTATGAGTTTTTGTTTCTAATTTATATCATATGATAAGCAATATCACACCAGCAATGAGAGCAATATCACAGGAGTGCTGTTTTTGTCACGAAGAACATCAGAACATCATGTGATTTCATACAACAGTTCAGTAAATAAGTGAGTAATAATTAATATTGTGCAAAACACAATGTTGTGCGTTTTGTTCAATTTTGCCAAAAAAAAAAAGACCTATAAAGCTACAGCAGAACTGTTGTGCATCTCCGAGCAACACAGCGGTGTTTAGTTTTTGAATGAATCTGTGTTTTGAATGAACCGTGTGAACAAATATCGACTTCATGCAGCGCCGCAAAGATCGGCTGTCACCTGACCACAAAACAATGCATTCTGGTTACAACATTTGTCCGATTTTGATCAGAGCAGCCGTCTTACAATCACACGTGCCATCAAAGTACCGCGAGATCAAAGCAAGTCCAGCCATCTAGGTCATTACGACACACTTTATTCTCATTGGTTAGATTTTGTGATGACAAGCACGAAGTGTTCTGCGTGTTTATTCTAACAATTCAATTCCAATAATGCTCACATATCTGCGATTTTATAACAGTAAAAGCTTGTTTAGTGTAGTCACAGTCATTTTTATAAAAAACAATGATAAAATGATATATAGCACCACTTTATTGGTTTTTAGTAGTGTATATGTTTATATGCCGAACATTTTTCTTAAACAGAAGATGCTGTATTAAGCAGTATATAAAAAAAAATTCTGTAGCTCATAAAAATGTTTCTGTATATTTTACAAATATTGCATTTAATTCACTTTATCTGTGATAAGATTAGGAAAACACCGTGAGCGTGTCAATACTTTATGTTAGGCCATTGTAGTCTAAACATTTAAAACAATAATAGCTTTAAATGATCTTTTGGGTGTATTTTCACAATTATATTTAGTTTGTGATAAATAAGATTAATTAATCGCAGCACCCTGTAATTAATTAGATTAAACATTTTAATCGACTGACAGCCCTAATACATACATACATACATATATATATATATATACACGCACACACATATACACAATACAATATATTGATTTCTGTAAAAGGTACATTTCTTTAGCTGCCCAAATAAGGACATAAATGTGTCTTTCAGCTGAACAGTCTATTCCTGTCATTGAAAATTTTGAAACGCTTCCAGGATTTAATGCGTCTCACGTCTTTTTTACGATTTTTATGAATAACCCTTCTGCCACAGTGCCATCCAGACTCATGCTTTAGTATAGTTGTGTTGTTTGTCCTTTACTGTGGGAAGATAAACAACTGCAAGAACAAACCTGCCTTTCACATCAAGATAACTTCAGGCATTTATTTTGGCAAAGGGAATCTGCAAAACCTCAAGACGGAGGGCCAATATTGAATGTACACAATAACAATAATTACAAATAAACTAAATAACAATACACACACACACACACACAAAAGTGCAGGGGCAATTTCTACTCAAAATCCGGTTCCATGTCTTACTATTAAAAAAAATCAATAGCTCCAAACTGTAGCTGAACAAACCAAAACACGTTATCCGCAGAAGCTATTAAGTGAAACATGAAAGGTTTTATTTACCTGTATCTACAGGAGAGATATAATGTCTTACGCTACTCTTGCTCAAATTGCTGAGAAATTGTTTTTTTTATTGTTGTTGTTGTACAGTAGCCTGCTGGAGGGCTTCAAATATGAGATGTTATTCGAGAGCGAGCATGGCAGTACAGGCACGCGCATCAACTTGTTCTCATAACAGATAAGATATGGAGCCATCTGATGATGAAAGCTAATGGGATCCGGGGTCCTCAAACGAAAAACGTAGAGAGAAATCTAGTCAGCCTTAGTGAGAGACGAATGTAAACATTTGTAACATTTAAAACAAATTGCATGGTCAAAATGACCCCCATTTCAACTTAATTTTAAGGAATGCTATTTATTAATGTATTAACAGAGACAAATTGTCTCTTTTTTAGTTTAAGATACCAATTTAACAAATCAAAATTATTCAAGGCACGGTGCAAAAAAAAAAAAATAATAATAATAGCTAATCTGCACACAAGAGAAAAGAAAATGAAATAAACTGTAAATGGTATGCTTGGCTTTACACGTTTGTGGAAAAACGTAATTCAACTGTCATGTGAGTGACTCTTCCACCAAAAAAAAAAAAAAAAAAAAAAAAGGTGAAGCCTACTACAAGCGTTTTTATAAAAACACTACTATATTCAAATTCCATAAAACCGCAAAGCACTTTTAGCTATCAGACGAACGTGCTAGAGCCCGTTTACAGGCGTCACTCACCTTTTCCTTTCGGGAACAAATACTCTGAAAAGAGTCAATCCCAGAGCAGATTCAGAAGTTCACAAAATACAGGCTCCCAAATAGTCACTGGACGCAACTCCACATTCCTTTCTGAGTCGTAGCTTTATGGGTTTTCAATAAATCACGCGGCTGTTACTCGGTTTCTCTTTGAAGTGAGTGGAAATACTCTCGCGTGCTCGTCCCCAAGATCGAGTCAAGATGATTTCGTAAAGTAGCGAACACTCACTTACAGACCCAACAAAGCGATTTCCGACCGAGTTCGTCTGTTTTCTTCTGAAGATCCCACCCGTGCGGTGTTTGTTTGCACTCGTGCGAAAAGAAGGTACGTTAGAGGGAGAAAAAACTTTTACCGCAATCTCCACTTCGGTCGGCAGTCCTCTCAAAGTCAAAACTAACCAAAACGTTCAAATACGACACTCAGTCTTCTGTATAGAGTGTTATAGGCGTCGGAAACCAAGTTTACATTTGTATCTTTTAACTGGTTTGAAGATAGTCCGTGTCGTCGGCCTGCCCCAGCACTTCAGAGGATACAGCGAGACTCCGCACTCACGGATGGAAGACCTGACTCCCCCTCCATCACTGAACACCTCAGGACTACCAAACAGCTCTCCCAGTGCATCCTGGGATTGTAGTTTCTATCACGCCAAACCCCTCTTAAAAATCCTTTAAAAAATCCTATAATCCTATATATTATATTATATTATATTATATTATTTGAAAATCTGGAATCTGAGGGTGCAAAAAAAAAAAAAAATCAAAACACTGAGAAATCCATCTTTAAAGATGTCCAAATTAGGTCCTTAGCAATGCATATTACTAATCGCAAATAAAAGGTTTAATATATTTACGGTAGGCCATTTACAAAATATCTTCGGCATAAAAGAAAAATCTATAATTTTGACTTGACTAACTGACTAATTTTGTTGGCTACTGCTACAAATATACCTTTGCTACTTATGATTGGTTTTGTGGTCCAGGGTCACACACACACACACACACACATTGTTATTATGTAAACATTATGCATAAACTACCCATTCTAAATGCTTGAAAGACATTGTTAGATACATGGAATGACTGATAAGTCTTGTTTCTTTATCCTCCGTTGATAAAGCTGTTCCGTCCATTCTTTGTGTTTGTGTCAACAATGTCCACACACCCCGACACGGTTTGTGTTTGCATAGTAAAGATGACCACAACACTGTTAAGAGTTTGCAAATGTATTATCTCAACAGCAGGAAAAGGTTCGGTCAAACTCCAGATAACATCTCCTGTTTTATTTCAAACTCCAATTAGTTTGGAAGTACTATAGCATAGAAAACATCTGTGAATCCTTGAAGCATCTGCTTAAGTAGCAGCGCAGCCATTGTTGGGGGCCATTGTCCTGGCTCTGTAATGAAGGTGGCCCCACTAAGGTCCTCTATGCTAGAGCCTACTCAACAAGCTCAGGAGAGCAAATAAAATGTTAGTTTGTTTTGTCATGTGAGAAGCAGAGACACATTTGCATGCTATATTAAATATGATTAAAATGAAAATAAACATCTTAAAAAGGGAAAACATTACAATAAAACAAGTAAAGTGTGGTGTATTTCTTTCTGAAAAACAACCAAACAGTTTCCTCAGAAATTTTAATTTGATCATTGTTTATTTGTTTGGCAGTGTTCTGTTCACAGTTGTAATGTTTCCTCACAGGGCTCGGGGTGACAATTTTCTCTCTGGTTAAAACCTTTATTGACCCAATTTGCTCTCCAAACAACAGCAAACTCCAAGAAGGAGACAGCAGACACCTCTGCAATGGGTGACACACCACTCATATTCCAAAAAGGGCCTCAGGACTAATGTTTCCTTGTCTGTTTTCTTTTCTTTTGACACGTTTTATTGAAACATCAGTTACTTTAACATTATTTTCCCAGTGACAGATAAATTACTATATACCCCTACTTCCCATTAGACCATCACATGGATTAGTCATCCCTAACTCCACTTATGAGACCAGATGCTGGTACGACCCAAAATATACATTCTCTGAAATGAGGAAGTGTTCCTCTCAGGTTATTTTCCACAATGCCAAAGCCTAGGAATAAATCTAACTAATTGTCTGTTAGTCCCCCTCCTGTTCTTTTGGCAAGCAAGAAGGCAGCTGAATCTGAAAGGGTCCCATTGACCAACTAAAGGGGGCTTATCACCAAATACAGCAATGAATAGAGGTGGCAATGAGGTGTGAACCGACCTCAGTGAGACTAATGAGTGATAGACTGCAGGAAAGAAGGGGGAGGGTGCAGACAAACAACTCTGAGAGATGAAGAGTGAACATGTGGTCAAAAGCACAATTTGTGGGGTAACTCGTCCTGCACCATTAGTACTACTCAAACAATATCTTTATTCATGCATTTTGGTGAGGAGAACTGCGCTAGCACTTTGAGTGAGCAGAACATTTTCATCACATGTACTTAGAGTAGCTACTTTCATATTTGGTACAATTGCTTGGTCGGAATAAGAGTTTGATTGCTTCCCCTCCTACTTTCCATGCTGGATTCTGTTCACAGTTGTAATTTTTGGGTCAGAACCACAATACATTTCTGTCTTTAAAACGACCATTGTTTACGCCTGTTGCTAGGTAACAACAACCCGCAAAAAGGCATAGATATGTATAGATTCCTCATTAGTGACTGTTTCTTTGGGCCACTATTCGTAAAACGTCCGCCATATTGTAATGTCAACTTGACGTCATTCATCATAGTAACCAATGAATATTCGAAGATGCCACAATCCTGCACAGCCGATGGTCTGAAAACTCATAGTATTGTGGATGACATTAAATTGACCATTCCAAGATGGTGGACTCGTCTACATGCTTGGAGCGGTCGAGCATCTTTACACATCTATGCGAAAAAGCAGCAGTATATATAATGTTGCTACTTTACACAGACATATCCAATGAGAAACAAGTCCTGGAATATTTTCCTCGGTTTGGTTATTCTGAAAAAACCTCACCACTACCAGGGCAGGGACATTGAGAACCTGTTTCAGAGGTTACAACAGCTGTCAGGAATAGCCCACTGACCGAACCACACCATATCACCTTCAGTGTAACCCTCTGGAGATGCTAAATCATGCTTAGGACTCTGAAGGAGGTAAAAAAAAAGAGTGAATGGAAAGATTACCTGCCTTATGTTATGCATGCTTATAATAGCGCCAGGCATGAATCGACCATGTTCAAATCAACATGCTGAGAAGACAAAATGAGCCAAGCATATCAAATTAGAAAAACAGAACAGGCAAAAAGTCTTCAGCAAAGGGCAATAAATACTGTGACTGAGTAGTAACAGGTGCCAATCAACCAGGAGACCGGGTGTTGGTCAGAACATTTTTTGAGAGAGATGGCCCGGGAAAGTTGCATGCATACTGGCAAAAGGATGTACATTGGGTCATAGAGCACATTGGTGATGGCCCGGTGCACAAGATACAATCCGGTGTTCCAATATTCTTCCTGTGTTTCACTGCAACCTCTTGCTGGCTGTCAATAACTTACCCTTGGAAAAGCCGATGGCTGGAATTAAGTAGACAAAGAAAGTAAAACAGAGAAAGCAAGTGAGAAGTCAACCAGAGAAGGAGCCTTACTCAGATGCCACAGATGAGGAGGAACATACTTACCAGTATGACCTTTGTATAAACATACCTTGCTACAAATATGTAACAGTTCCACAAACAGAGAGAGAACCTGTAACTCTAACAACCCAAAGCACATCTCACCTTCGTCCAATGGCAATGGAATTCTATCCTGATGAAAGATGTGATCCTCTGGAAAACCAATTTCAAGATTTGTACTAGGAACACATGAAGACTCATAGATTTGTTCCAAGTCCAAGGTCTATGATGCCAGATAAAGATGAGGATAGACTAAGGAATGGAGAATAAGTAGTAGGAGATGCAGGAAATGTAGGAGAAGGAGGAAGGAAATGTGAGAAAGATGCAAAGATTGGGAAAACCATGAGAAATGTTTAGACATGATGCTTTGGGTGAACCATCATATTAACATTTGTAGAACAGAAGCAAAGACACTTTAGTCTACACAGGAATACATTCCACGTGAAAATGCTCTTTACTACAAGTATATGCCTAATCATCGTTTTTGTCATTGGTGTCATAATGGGTACTGAGGTGGGGTTTAAAAAGAAAAAGAAAGAGAAATCATAGCAATATAACATGGGTCAGAGGTCACTTAGATGTTAGAATATAGTGGAGATTGTAGAGGGTTGAAATCATAAATGTGTTATGTGTGCATATAGAAAGAAAAATAGTCCCTAAAATAAAAATTGTAAAGAGAAACAAGGTAACATGATATTGTTCAATTCAGTATTGACTCTAATGTATCTCTAATGTAATGTAACCCTGAAATTGTTATTATTGTTAACTGTGTGCTCAACTTTTGGGTCTCTTCGGCCTGATAAGGGTAACAACAAGTTGTATCAAAATTCACACTTGGGGAAGTGAATGATACAAATTGGCTGACATGATTGCTGCGAATGTGCAATATATGCCTCAATCGCGTTGTCCGCATGAATTAAAAAAAAATTCAACTTGAGCGGCATTTGAATTTTCTGCTCAAGTTGAATTTTCTTTTTTTATTCTTGCGGAAAACGCGATTGAGGCTTATACAACTTGGTGTTAGACCCAAAAATGTAAGTTGAGCACACAGTTAACAATAATAACAATTTCAGGGTAAAAAACACATCCTTCTTGACACATCATGTTTGACACATCTGGCTGTATCAGAAAATTAAGCAGAGCATTACACAATGATTTAATTCATGTAATCTAGAGTGATAGCGTGATGCGAATATTCACTTCGCTTTCGGTGTACACACACCATTATTCTTCATAGATCTCATAAATGCCCCAATATACTTCAAACAAACTTCATTTTCGTTCTTTGTTTGGGGGGCAAAAAGAAGTTTGAAAAGGTTGAGCGACGGTATACTGTTTCAGAACATTCTGACAAATTCATGTAAACGTTTTGCAACGCTCGCGTTATCCTAAAAAACAATGAAATGAAGAACTGTAGGCAATCTAGGTGTGAGACAGTCTGAATATTATAGACAAAATAATAATGATTAGCAGCAGCTCAGAGTCAAATGTCATGTTTGCATCACAAAAGAACCATTTTGTTTACATAATTAGTCCTTTATGGGAAGTTTAAAATATGCAGTTGTCAGTGTTTGAAATTTACTAATTAGGCAAAAACAAGTTGTTCAGAACGATTGTAATTGCACAACCATTATAATAAAACAGAATGTATATCTGGAAGTAATATTACAATCATCTAGTTTGCATATCTGTATATATTTCCATCCCCATATGTGCCTTCAATGCTCAAAGTGAACTCATTGCAGCTTCATCTTGTATAAGGCATGTGTGTTCAACATTTGGCTGCTAAATGATGCTGGGATTTCTTCAATAGAATCTGCAAATCATCTTGACTGTCAATAAGAGATGCTGTGTTTGAATGCAAATCCTCTCTCTGAAGTAAACATGCTTTAAAGAATAGTGTGATCCCTTTGTATTATTCACTGCTCTCTGTAGTGTAAATTCTTCTTCTGTACAAAGGTAATCATCCTTCAACGGATTCATTGGTCATAATTTTGAGAACCTTTGAATGGATTGTAGCTTCACAGCTGTTTGACCAAAATCAATTGGGATTATTGATCACAAGCACCATACAATCCATTTAAAAGGAAAAGCTTGTCTGTTCTCACCTAACCTCTTTTCCCTATGATAATTACTGGCACTTTTTAAACTAAAAGATTTACAAAGTCAGGGAGAGTGTTAGCATGTTATTTTAATTAATCTAGACCTGTTAGACTGGCCAATAAATTGTCCATAGGTATGAGTTTTAGTTCTACAATGGACGACCATCTGTCCAGGGTTTTTCACAAGCGGTTTGAAAACTCGGTGGATGGATGTTGGATATGAGAGCTTGGAATTGGAAACAAATGCACAAAACTTGCTACCATATTTATAAGGTGTTCTGGGTGTCTGAGACTTCCAAAGTAAAAGATGTCCCCTTGGTGCTTTGAGTGACTACCAGCGCCCCCATACCCCTTAACACATAATGGGACCAGATTTACTAACAGTTTGCGGCAAATTATCTTTTGGCATTAAAATATTACTTTCAGGATTTACTAAAGATGCACACGACAATTTGCGACAATGTACAATGTTTGCACGACAATGCAAACAACAATTTTAAGTTTAGCTACCAACACATGTATTTTATAGTTTCATATCCAAATTTTGGGCATGGTTTTAAAAACTCTATGGGAGAAAGAAGGTCCACCTTGGTTGAAATCATAATGTCTGGCCCAGGACAAGATGTCAAGTTGACTTTGCCTTTCATTGTCATGGCAGCAGGGGTTGGGTAGCCAAAATACGTGTTTCCATGTGATTTATGAAGAATGTTCCCCTTCCAGGACTGTCCTAAGAGCTTGGTACAATGTGTTGAGTGGTTGTTAGTGCATTGCTACACAGTTGATGCTCTAAAATATTCTGGGTGGGTACTTACAGGTCAAAAGGGTTCACCCCCATGTCTCTATAATACTTTATGGCCTGGGTCTTTCCTTTAATGTAAATCTATGGATTATTTTATCTTCTAACAGGTTACATTTAAATTCAAAGCTTAATACTTTGTCAACCTCACATAATGTATGAATAGTGAAAGTGATGCTTTACTTAGCCAACACCATTAGCACATCATTATCTAAATACAGTGACCATGCAGCAGCACGTACGGCTTCCAGCTGCAGTGGATCATGACAGTAACCAAGGCCAAGAACCACAAGGCATTTCAAATGGCCCACAGACATTCCTCAGATCCTCAGAACATCCTCACCATCCGAAATGTGTTTAATTCTGTGGAAGCACATGGAATGCATTTGCAGTTCTTAAGCTAAGCATTCACTCAAGGTCTGTCTGATTAACTGTATGAAATATACAGTGCACATCTGAGTGCAGTATGTGGGTGAATAATACAAGCCTGTTCATCATCTGTGCAGTAAAAATGGGAGCGTTAAATGTGCTGTATGTTCAAGATTGCTGTTAATGTCATCCCAATGCACTGGTCTTTGAACTCAATGATTCAGAGTTTGTGTACAACACTGTATAACACCCTATGTTTGATTTAGACGCACAGAGGCAACAGCTCAGGCTAAAACTTTTAACCTCAGTGTAAATGCAGCAATAGTTCTTCGGTCAGAATCACCTCAAATGAATTGCTCTCTCCTGAGACACTAGGGTTTAGGGGAGGGTTGACATTTTAATGGCTACACAATGATGTAATATTGCATATTATGTGGGGGCTGAAAGTATGGGGCTTCTGTCAGATACAATAAAGTGGCATTGTATATCTGGAAATTTCTAGAAGACTTGTTTCCACAGAGCCTTAGCCTAGCAGGAGGAACCATAGAGACAACAGAAATGTTCCAAAACCTAATGGGCCACCTTGCTGTCTTTTGTCTACATAAGCAGCTGCCTTTAAAGCAGTGTCCAATCATGCTCTTAGAGGGCAACTTTCCTGCAAAGTTATTATACCTGCTGGTAATGCTGCATTCCATTTACCTTTAAAGTCGGATGTTGGATTACCTTAAAAGCTGGTAGTGACATCACACTCATGTGGACCGTGCTCCAGTAGAGAAGTCACGCATCCATTGTTACAGTCAATTTAAAACACTTAAAAAGCAGTATTTTCCACAGTTAACGCCATGTCATGTCCATTCTACTGTCTGCATATGCCACCATGAGTTGATTAAGATACATGTCAGGGTTTTGCACTGTTTGTTTTGTTTCTTGTGTCTATGTCCATGTGCTCCTTTAGCCCCTTCTCCTTGTTTCCTTTCTACCACACCCTCTTGTTAGCCTGGTAAGTCTAATTGTGCTCACCTGTCCCTCATGTATTTTCTTCCCTATTTATAGTGCCCCTTACCCTTTTGTGTTTGCTGGTTTGTGGTCATTGTCACCCCTCCTGTCACTGTCTGTGGGTATGGCTGATTTTGTGTCAGTGTCGCCCTAGTTGGTCTTGTGCCCTCGATTTGTCTGGTCATGTGTAGTTCCCCGTTCTTGACTTGGTCCTTGTTTTAGTAATCGGTTTGTTTTTGCTTTTAATTTTAACTTTTTAGTTCTTATCCATATATATATATATATATATATATATATATAAATATATATATATATATATATATATATATATATATATATATATATATATATATATATATATATATATATATATATTTGTCTTGTTATTCTGTGTTTAATCAGTATATCTTGTTTTACTTATCAGTTTTATTTTTCGCCTTGTCTTGTGGGGTTGTTGTTGTTGTTGTTGTTGTTTCTGTGGCGCTTTGTCCTGTCTACTCTTGTGTTCGAGTTCCTGTGTGTTCTGCCACTGGTTCTACTTTCCTGGCACTTGGTCTGCTTCAGGGTCTGTGGTCAACCAGTATCTGAGTTCTGCAATATGATGCCTGGTGTGGTCTTCTCCATCAGCCTGGTCTTGTTGCCTCCTTTGTCGCCATAGTATTCTGCCAGGTGATGTTGGAAGCTGTCCCAGTGGCCTTCCTTAGCTGTTTCTGTATTCATGTTGTGGTTTCTCTTGTGCACTTCATTACCCTCTTGTATCGGTCTGTTTTGTCAATTGCGTCCTTCCAGATCCCTGACAACACATGCTGCGTTAAAGTCCTCCTGGGAAGTTTGCACTTAAGCATTGAGTTGTAAATATGACATTGGGTGTGTTCAAGTCAGTTTAGTCAGCACAAGATAGCGATGTACCTTTTGTAATATTACAAGAAAACACAACAGGGTTTTTTAACTCCCCTTGTAGAAAATGAAGAACAAAGACTTTGCATCTGGTGTGTTTTATTTTTTAATAACTTATGAAGTCACTTTAATCCGTATTGCATAAAAACAGATTAATGTTTATTTCAATCCTGTCTATTGATTTCAACTAAAAAATACCATCAGCAACAGATGTTGCATCCATTGATTCTGTCATGTTTCTCATTGACCCCCACCCCAACTTAGAGCTTAAAGAAAATTCTGTGTTTCCCACTCGTAATTACTCGACTCTGTGGTGGCGTTCATGTGTATTTAACTCGTAAATATGATGTATCCAACATGACTTGAATGCACCAACAGACAAATGCAAGTGTTAAAAAAACAATATGACTACCGTTTTGAGCAGCCATATTAGATTCAGACGTCGGAGTTTTTGCGACTCCTTTGAAATTCCAAGTCATAAATCAGAATTTCCAACTTCTGCGTACAAATAGAATACAGCAAATATCTACTGATCTTAAAGACCTTGATCACCTTATTCAGGTGTTTAATTAGGGGTACAGATAAACTTAAGGGTGTCCAGACCTACTCCTTGAGGAATTATGCCCTGCATAGTTTAGCTCCAGCCTGCTCCAACACACCTGTCAGAAGGTTCTAGTAAAGGCCCTGAAAAACCAAGAGTAGTACATCCAAATTTATAATACACAAAAAAATAGGTGAAAAGTACTTGTTACTTACAGCAAGATGAGCATTCAGTTGACACTTTACTGTCCAATTAAGCCAGAGGAGAAGAGCTGTGAATGCCATTGAAGTCACACAACTGATGTTATTAGGTCATGTGACAGGGACAGCATGGTGGACGCGGTATATCTGAATTCCATTCATATTAACCTCATTCAATGGTAAGGGTAAGGTCCAAACCAAATGTAGTACTTAGTAGACAGTTTGTGATTTTTGGATGCAGTTCTTGATTAGATATTTCAGGTGTGTTTAATTAGTGAAATAGCTAAGTTCTTCAGGTCAGTGGATCTCCAGGAGCAGGGCTAGACACCCCAGTCCTAACTGAAATTGAACCAAAGGAAATGATTTGAACATTGTACATTTTATACCACAATAGTTTGACATTAGCATGTTGCTAATCTAAAAGGACTGTACTCAATAATGAAATAAACATTTAACAAAAAAAAATTAATAAATTGGCCTATAACTCACAAATAACACACAATATACTTAACAGATATATAATAAACATAATCAGACCGAATACGCTTTAATATGCAAGGTGCAGAAAAATTTGAGTCTTAAAATGTGATGCCGAGAAAGCGGTGAGGCTGTGCACCTATTAAAAAAGTATTGCAATGAAATGAAACGCACAAACCAGCACTCAAAATGTTGTCTAACTAGGGAGCTCACGGGTCTTGGAACAGAGCTAGTGGTTATGTGTGTGTGGCATGTAAGTGAACAGACAGCTGGGAAGTGAGCTGTAGCTCCCAAGAAGGAACTTTGAAGAGTGCGCACGCTCAAGTCACAAGCCTCCATAAAGTGGCAATAAAAAAGAAGCCTTTGTGTTATTGGAGGTTTATATAAACTCTGCTTAGATGTTTAATGATTGACCGTTCCCCTGGACCTCTGCATATCCTGGTAGTTTTAGAAACGCAACAGTACACACTCTCACACACTCGCATAATCTTGGTCATACGACTGTCACAAATGTTTGCATAGGACAAATAAGACGGATGTCTTTGTCTTTTCAGTGACAAACACCTGCCACCAAACATCCATAGAACCATTTCCCTTTAAAACACAGGCTGTTGACTTCTGTTTTGCTTCACAAAGACTCCATCCTCCATACCTATATGTCCACTCCCTTCTTTATCAGCATAAGGAAATTCTGCAGGCACCAGTAAAGACAGAACCCTCTCATCCGTGGAGATGAAAAAAGAGAAAACCACACAGTGTCATGAGCCAGAGCTAAGAGGGAGAAGAACCCTCTCTGAACAATGGGGCCGTGGAATTATCTTTGCATACCGATTTTCATACTCAGCTTTTAGTCTCTAACTGCTCCCACGGTCTTACTCACCTTTTCCTTAACGATTTGCCTTTCCAGGACAATTTTCCAGGAGAAAATACTGGATACCACTTTTATCATATACACCTCATATTCTATTTGAACACCAAGACTCTTTTAACATTTCAAAAAACATACTTGAAGGGATAGTTAGTTTATTAACCTTTATGTTAGTCTTATCATATTTTTTCTTCTGTGGAACGTGGGAAATTATTTGGGAATGGGGGCTTTAAAGCTCCAAAACGGAATAATATTGGCATTTAACGGTATTAAATGTACACTTGTGTACAGACCAAAAGTTTGGACACACCTTCTCATTCAAAGAGTTTTCTTTATTTTCATGACTATGGAAATTGTAGAGTCACACTGAAGGCATCAAGGTTTTATTTGAGCAAGAAAGAGAGTGATGGGGTGCTGCGCCAGATGACCTGGCCTCCACAGTCACCGGACCTGAACCCAATCGAGATGGTTTAGGGGTGAGCTGATGTATCCAACATGACTTGAATGCACCAACAGACAAGTGTTAAAAAAACAATATGACTACCGTTTTGAGCAGCCATATTAGATTCAGACGTCGGAGTTTTTGCGACTCCTTTGAAATTCCAAGTCATAAATCAGAATTTCCAACTTCTGCGTACAAATAGAATACAGCAAATATCTACTGATCTTAAAGACCTTGATCACCTTATTCAGGTGTTTAATTAGGGGTACAGATAAACTTAAGGGTGTCCAGACCTACTCCTTGAGGAATTATGCCCTGCATAGTTTAGCTCCAGCCTGCTCCAACACACCTGTCAGAAGGTTCTAGTAAAGGCCCTGAAAAACCAAGAGTAGTACATCCAAATTTATAATACACAAAAAAGTAGGTGAAAAGTACTTGTTACTTACAGCAAGATGAGCATTCAGTTGACACTTTACTGTCCAATTAAGCCAGAGGAGAAGAGCTGTGAATGCCATTGAAGTCACACAACCAATCAAGATGGTTTAGGGGTGAGCTGGACCGCAGACTGAAGGTAAAAGGGCCAACAAGTGCTAAGCATCTCTCGGGGAACTCCTTCAAGACTGTTGGAAGACCATTTCAGGTGACTACCTCTTGAAGCTCATCAAGAGAAAGCCAAGAGTGTGCAAACCAGTAATCAAAGCAAAAGGTGGCTACTTTGAAGAACCTAGAATATGACATATTTTCAGTTGTTTCACACTTTTTTGTTATGTATATAATTCCATATATAATTCCACATGTGTTAATTCATAGTTTTGATGCCTTCAGTGTGAATCTACAATTTTCATAGTCATGAAATTATAGTAATATTACTGAAATAAAAGGCTACTTAAGTGTAAGAGGGACACTTTCATGACTATACTTTAAAGTACATTTTAAATCATTGTTTTAATTATATTTTGTCATGTTTTAAAGAATTACACTTGTTTAATGTTTTAATGTAAATATTTTAACCGTAGTTTTATTCAGTATAAAATGTAATCAATGTTAAATGTGTCTAATTACAACTTTATAATTGTGCAAGTGGATATACAATTCAGTACATTCAATTATACTTTAGTTTACCATGAATTTGACAGTACATTCGGCAGTACACTTTAACCATATTTCAAAGACAACAGATATAATTATGAAATTACATTTGAAGATAAAACATGCTAAAGTGTTTTTTTTTTTTTTTTTTTTTTTTTTTTTCGCTGGATGTTAAGCCTTTAAGTGAATACTGATTTAAATATTTAAATTTCAATATGCTCTTCACACAAAAATATCATATGAGATTAGAAGACTTATCAGGCCACATATCAGATTTTACTGTTGGAAAATCACATATTTTAAAAGATAACATCTTTATGATACAAAAGAATGATATAGAACAGAATATGGGGGTTACATAATAAGGGTTTAATGTGTTTTGTAGGCATAGGTTATGTTGTTGGGATTTGGATGAGGTAACTTGTGCCAAAGCAACGTTGGAACCACCTCCACTTGTGATAAAGCTCATGCACCTGTCAACACCGCATTGTGCATTCCATCAGCCTTCCTGTGTCTTTCCGGCATGTCTTTGTTTGGGATAGATTGAACAGCTCAATGATTGTGCATGAGTGTGTGTTGGGGGTTGAAGACGGATTTGTCACCCGGAGTAAGTTTCATTGGACAAAAACTCCCTTTGGGAACATTTAGTGTCATCCTCATTTCAAAATTGTTCTCGTAGCCTTTATTTTTCAATTCTAAGGGGTCATTTACACAACACCATGTTCAGCTAAAAACGTTTTCTGTGTTTTGGCCATTCAATTACACGACAATAGCGTTTTTGAGGCATGAAAATGCAAACATTAGAAAAAAGGGTTTCAAAGTTTTTGAAAGCAATACCGTCATCATCTCTGTGAAAACTACAAATATGCAAACTTGAGAAAACTCTGACGTCATGTGCATGCGTATTAAATGTAAAGCACTTTGCACAATACAAGCGACATGCAACGACATGATCTAATTCATTTAAATGAAGAGTAGGAGATTTCTGGCGATACAAGCAACAGCGACCGTTGGCGACCAGCGGCATGACAAGGTTTCGGCGGATTACATCAAATGTACACGTCGCTCATGCTCGGTTGAGAATATGATAGTCTAGCAAGTTTGTTTACAGGCACAAAGGAAGCAAAGATTCCTTAGTTTAGCAAAGAAAAACTCTCCTCTTGGCTTATTACAAAATCCTCCAATATTTTTCTTTACAAATACTTATTTTGTGCTTTTTAAATTTGTGACCAACATTATAAATATACACTCACCTAAAGGATTATTAGGAACACCATACTAATACTGTGTCGTCATGTTCAAGAAACCAATTTGAAATGACATGGTGCATTATCCTGCTGGAAGTAGCCATCAGAGGATGGGGACATGGTGGTCATAAAGGGATGGACATGGTCAGAAACAATGCTCATGTAGGCCGTGGCATTTAAACAATGCCTAATTGGCACTAAGGGGCCTAAAGTGTGCCAAGAAAACATCCCCCACACCATTACACCACCAGCAACAGCAGCCTGCACAGTGGTAACACGGCATGATGGATCCATGTTCTCATTCTGTTTACGCCAAATTCTGACTCTACCATCTGAATGTCTCAAAAGAAATCGAGACTCATCAGACCAGGCAACATTTTTCCAGTCTTCAACTGTCCAATTTTGGTGAGCTCGTGCAAATTGTAGCCTCTTTGTCCTATTTGTAGTGGAGATGAGTGGTGGGGTCTTCTGCTGTTGTAGCCCATCCGCCTCAAGGTTGTGCGTGTTGTGGCTTCACAAATGCTTTGCTGCATACCTCGGTTGTAACGAGTGGTTATTTCAGTCAAAGTTGCTCTTCTATCAGCTTGAATCAGTCGGCCCATTCTCCTCTGTCCTCTAGCATCAACAAGGCATTTTCTACCACAGGACTGCCACATACTGGATGTTTTTCCCTTTTCACACCATTCTTTGTAAACCCTAGAAATGGTTGTGCCATAAAATCCCAGTAACTGAGCAGATTGTGAAATACTCAGACCGGCCCGTCTGGCACCAACAACCATGCCATGCTCAAAATTTCTTAAATCACCTTTCTTTCCCATTCTGACATTCAGTTTGGAGTTCAGGAGATTGTCTTGACCAGGACCACACCCCTGAATGCATTGAAGCAACTGCCATGTGATTGGTTGATTAGATAATTGCATTAATGAGAAATTGAACAGGTGTTCCTAATAATCCTTTAGGTGAGTGTACATCCTACAACATCCACTAGAACGGCTTCCCCCTACGCCAGTCAGGAGTGAAAGAAGGATGTTTATTATGTTTTAAATATAGATTTCCTAAAGTAGGTCTTTATTCAAGCCCCTGAGGCGTGTGAGGCATGTTTTATTATGGATGGATGCACTTTATTTGACTTATTTTGGACTGCTGAAAAAAAACACCTTCTGCCATTCTTAAATTTTAGAAGAGCACGAATCAATTTATCAAAGTAACTCAGATTGGATTCATCTGAAAGAAAAAGTCTTATACACCTAGCGTAGGATGTTTTGAGGGCTGATCATCATACGTGAAACTTATATGTGAAATATTTTTTAAATCAAAAACCCATGGGATCAACCCATTGCTGTGTAAAAGTTCTCCAATAAAATGCATAAAGTTTTTAGGGTTTTGGTTAAGGTTTTGTTTAGGGTTAGTGTGCAATGTTTGTGATGATCTTTACACAGTATAAAAACATTACATTTTTATGGTATGTCCTCACCAATAGCTTTATTTAGCATGTGTAAAAAAGAAATAAAAAGAAACACATCCTGGAGTTTTTCCAAATCGCATTAGAATTCGCTGTAATGACACCAGCGTGATCTCACACGTCAGACGTTAGGCTTTTATAACACATCACACATTAGCGTGCAGGATGTGGGCTGCTGGCTTCAGTTTTAGCATGAGGAAAATGAAAGGGCAGGCTTTTAGACCATTTCCCCTGGCAGAATATTTTTAAAACTGGGAGGATGACGAAAATGAAAAGCTTTAGATGTTTTCTGCACGAGCACATAGCTGGCTGTAACCCAGGTCAGGATACTTTTGACAGCAAAGTCAGCTGTGTGATGTGTGAATACAAGAGCTTTTTCACAGTTGGCAACATTAAGGTTTTGTTGAATAGGCTTTAATGTGCTGTGGCATGTCTAGTGTTTAGATAAATGGCGCAAAGTCTGGCAAAAGTTTGTCTGGGGCGGTGAAACATGCAGTGTCAATATTTCTCATTTTGCTAAGAAGCAAAGATTTCTTTGACAAAGAACAGAATGTTCACCTTACGGGCCATTTAATAATTATTCAGTGCAATCTAAATCATTTTAGATGCATATTACATTGGTTCAATAATAAAAAAACAACAACACACATAAGCTCCTCATAAGAGTGCTATTCCTGCACTCTCCAACCAAACAGGCGGAGATATGAAGTAAACATGCATCAATATCATGAACACATCAACACCAAAAAATGAAAACTGTACCCATGAGGTTTCCCAGTGTATAATTCTACTCTCCAAGCGATGATGTTATCTTATCTGGCAGGACTACATTTTTCTGTGCTGAGATACAATCCTCGTGACCTAAAATGAGCCCAGAGATGCTAATGTAAAGCACATACCGATGTGACAAAATTATAATTTATTAGTGATTTATTTCCAACTGCTAGTATTACAACCCTAAGCTATCGGTTGAATTGCTCATAAACAACATTATGGAGGAAACTTCTTCCTATATAAACTTTATACAGAATGGTGAGTGCCTTTATTTCAGTAATTTTATATTAGCAATCTGAAAGTATAAAATAAATAAACATGCAACAAGTGGTCATTCAATGCAATTCAGTGCACTTCACAAAGGCAGCATCAGCAGAAATGCCAATGTGCAGTAATACTTAATCTAAACTGTACGGTGTGAGATTATAACTTTGGAATTTTAAAATGTTTAACAATAAAGCTCTCCTAATGACTAGAAATGGACACGTTGTTTGGTCTCTTTTATACCTCTCTTTAGTCTCTTTCATACCTCTTTGTCTGATGTTATGTAGTTTTCTGTTCTGTGACCGACTTCTTACATTTGAACAAACAACATATGCACAGATTTACACTCAGATTTACACTCAGACAGCAAATTGTTAATGCCAAAGGATCAACTGTCTTTTGTTAACAAAGAATTCAGACCAAAATAGAGGGAGTGGTGGCTGAAAGAAGCATTTTGTTATGCTGATTCTTAACCAGTTCAACTGTAATATCACGCAAGTGTTCTATTCTTCCGAATCATTTGAGCTCTTTAGTTGGATTTAAAGACAGTCAGTTCAAATGACTGCAAGGTTTTGATTTGAATGAATATTTCACAGTTATGACAGGAACACGACATGTGTTATGTGTGAGAATGTGCTGTAAGTATCAACAGCGGAAAAAGGTTGTGGAATGCACGCGAATGGGATGAATCAACCATTGGAACAAACATTGTGATCCATTGTTTCTTTCTCACTTTTTCTTTCTCCTCCTTCATTTGTCAAAGTCAGAGGGCTAAAGGAAGTGTTTTGTCTAGTTAACAGGGTAGCCTACAGTCAATGAATGCATGTCATTCAGATACATACCTCACATGTTAGAACAGGCCCGCAGCTTTACAGCACTTTATACTGAGATCTTAAACAACTCTCCTAATATTCCAGTTGGCTCAGATAAACTCTGGAATATTGCGAAGCTTTCAAATATCACTTTCATTTTCATGTTAAAAATGTTGAATTGTTTTAGTTAAACATTATTTAGCATATTTGAAATATATTTAATAATGTATGAGCATACATTTTACAAGCTAGCTAAATGATATGTATAACAGTAACAGAAAATATTAACTTTTTAAAAAATGAGAAAATATATTTGTCAGAACTTTTATCAGAATTTATTTTTTTAAATACAATTAAGTATATGTGAAGGTATTATATTTGTGTGTGTGTGTGTGTGTGTGTGTGTGTGTGTGTGTGTGTTTGTTTGACCCTGGACCACAAAACTTAAGTGTCTATTTAAAAAAAAAAATAATAATACAAGATAAGATTTCCAGTGATGTATGGTTTATTAGGGTTTGACAATATTTGGCCGAGATACAACTATTTGGATATCTGTAATCTGAGGGTGCAAAAAAATATATATATACATACATACACACACACACACACACACACCACTTTATTAGGTACACCTTGCTAGTACCTGGTTGGACCCCCTTTTGCCTTCAGAACTGCCTTAATTCTTCATGATATAGATTTAACAAGTTAACAAGAGTTTAACAAGAGATTTTGGTCCATATTGACATGATGGCATTATGCAGTTACTGCAGATCTTTCGGCTGCACATCCATGATATGAATCTCCCGTTCCACCACATCCCAAACCTGCTCTATTGGATTGAGTTCTGGTGACTGTGGAGGCCATTTGAGTGAAGCGAACTCATTGTTAAGTTCAAGAAACCAGTCTGAGATGATCTGAGCTTTGTGACATGGTGCATTATCCTGCTGGAAGTAGTCATCAGAAGATGGATACACTATACTCAGGTAGGCTGAGCCTTTAAACCATGCTCATTTGGTACTAAGGGGCCAGTAAAATATTCCCCACACCATTACACCACCGCCACCAGGGTTCAGGGTTCGACGTGTTGTGCGTTCAGAGATGGTATTCTGCATACCTTGGTTGTAATGAGTGGCTTTTATTATTACTATCCAGTCTGCCCATTCTCCTCTGACCTCTGACATCAACAAGACATTTTTGTCCACACAACTGCCACTTACTGGATAGTTTCTCTTTTTCGGACCATTCTTTGTAAACCCTAGAGATGATTGCGTGTGAAAATCCCAGTAGATCAGCAGTTTTTGAAATACGCAGACCAGCCTGTCTGGCACCAACAACCATTCCATGTTCAAAGTCACTTAAATCCCCTTTCTTCCCCATTCTGATGCTCAGTTTGATCTATCTATCTATCTATCTATATTTTTTTAACTCTTTAAATATACCATACTTCAAACTTAAAACCTTCAAACCCTTAAGTCTGTAAATAGCTTACTAGCTCTTTCTCAAGCTAACATCAAATTTGTCTATGAACTTAATCTTAGTTAAATACGCAAAATATGTATTATATAAATGTGCAGCGTTACAATCTTTAAAAATTAACCATGATTTTAATATAAATCAATCAAACAAAAAAGCATGATTAATATAGTTTTTGTTTCACTAACTATAGTTTACCCGTGGTATTTGTAGTCAAACTTATACAAATGGTAATCCATCTGCCAAAAAAACATGGTCAACTAAAGGGAAATACACAACACACATCCAGGAGTCATGACCCTGATCCGTGTGTCAGTAGAAAGGTGATGCAGTATTTGCTCTTAATATGACTTTCACAGCTCCACCCCCTGACCGTTTAAAACAGCACCTCCCCTAGATCTGACCTCAGCCCTCCTCGCCGTCTCTCACACCTTCTGGCACCTCCCATCCTGTGTCTCGCAGAGCAGTCGCCCACGCTGAAGGCTGTAAATGAGCACAATCATCAAATGACAAGATGTTTTAAATCAAGGATGAGGATATTCAATTACTCTAGCTTTGCCTCCATCTCACTCCACCCAGTTTTCTGTGGCCTATGATGGTGTGTCCATAGATTAGATTACCAGCCACTGTCACTCTCCCAGCCTCCTCCAGCGCAGGTCCACAGAGGCTATTAGGTAATGTGGGTCTCGTCTACCTGTATAGATGTGTTGTCTGGAAATGTGGCACTCTTTGAAGTGGTGGCCCATACAGAGCCACTTACCTGATTAAACCTAGTTCAAGAATAGCATGCACTTCCAACCGAGAATACAGAGAAAGAGAAGAATGGAGAACAAGAGAAAAGAGAACAAACAATGCAAAGATGTGCATACTTGCTATTCAATGGTGCTTAATGAAAGTGGACCACTAATAGTATTGTGCATATTTACGGTAAGTGATTTAAATAATAACCCCCCCCCCCCCCACACACACACACACACACTATTTGTGCTACAATCATGACTTCAAATTACGCAACTTGATTCAGCAACCCAAAGTATATTAAAGACAAAAATATAATTTAGTTATATGATGCGAAATATATTAATCAAATTGAAAATGACAATACAATATTTAAAATAGAGTGGAAAGAAAGTACTTTCCAGTTACAAGGTCATGACAACATATGCTTTCAATTATTACAACGTTTTAAGTTAAAATATCTTATACAATTTTTTTTTTTTTTTTTAAATAATGGTAGAATTATATTATTAATTATATGAAAAAAAAATCTGGGCAATTTTTAGTTTATTTTAAATACAATTAAAATGTATCTGAACTCATCTCCCATTTTAATGCTGATCCAAACCCAACTTAAACTAAAATAAAAGAGAGAGAGAGAGAGAGAGAGAGAGAGAGGGAGGGAGTTAATAATATTTTTTTTAAATTACAGTTTTTTCAATTTTAATCCTAAATTACCAGTGAAAAATAAATAGCTATACCTAAATTGCCTATGACTTTAAGATTTGTTTTCAAAAGTATATCTTGGATTATATATAACTTGAACATTTTTCTTTTTCATTCTTACCAAAGAAAAAAAATGTATCCGCTGCTTGACCAAGCAAACATATTGTTTAAAGCATACACAAAAAATAAATAAAAAATAACAGTATATTTGCAGTGCCAACTATGCCAAAGCCTGGACCATTCATTCAAGTGTTTGAGAAAATGCTTTTTTCGTAGTATATTTTCCGGGAACTTTCATTGCTTTTCCAAATAAATCTCATTCAGCCCAAACGGATCCAGATTTTCCCTTTGCGGTGTCTTTCTATATTTGCTTCTGGCTTCCTGAAATAAGATCAGAAATGGAAGGAGTATGGTTTAGCTTTAACCAATGCTCTTATGTAAGACACAGCTCTCTCTTCACATTTCTAACCTACTATATATCTAGGTGATGTTTGACTCTGAAATCAATATAATATATTTTGACTGAGTCTGATATGTAATTTTTAAAAGTGACCACAGATGAGAACTCATAGCTGGAGAAAACCACGTTACTTGGTCTATCAATCTATCCATCCATCCATTCATCCATCCACAGATAAAGCTACAAAAACAGGCTTTAAACTAAATTCAAATGCTGAACAGCCACCAAACAATGACCTCCCTTCTCCTCTGGTTAGACTTCATCTGGAGCTGATATCAGTTCCAGGCTTTGCAAGAGACTATTTACCACATCAAAGTCTGAGATATTCCTTTATTCACACGCCACACACATAACCTCACACATCAAAACATAGTGCAACCCTTATAGTTCTCGTCTTATTGCGCCTAAAGGTCACACATTTCTCTCTTCTTTTATGAGAAGCTTTTGGCAAACACAGGCCGGTGGAAAGCCTCTTAGAGTGATTGTTTAAATTCTCCCGGAATCATGCATTGACTTGAATCCGGTATTTGGCCATGTTTCTGCTCGAACACTGCCCGTGCCATCTGCAATGAATCAGTCAAACTGCTGTAGTGTATTAGGCTGCATTTTCCATGGCAGCGTTCTCAGCCATATGCATCGGCACAGAGGGTTTTTTTTTCTAATGAATGAGGTCTGGATTCTGTCTTTTCCCATGACCCAGCTTGAATGGCATTAGTTAAAGGTTGTTCATTGGAGATGTATTATCTGCCTGTTGAGGAGTTTTAAACACTGCTGTTAGGATAAGAGGTAGCTAACTTTCCTTCTTGAACAGTTAGGCTGCAATACACATACATAGTGAACACTATATAATATTCACATCAATAATCGCACTTTCCTGCACTGCGCTGCATGGCGTCAGCTGCAATAAGCTCCAGATGGAAGCTGGCCCTCCTCCAGACAAGGTCTTTGGATGTGGTGAAGAAACACACGTGTTCACACACATATAATCACAGATGCGAACGAAGTATAAAACAACAAAGCCAAAGACTTGAAATTAATTATTTTGAAATCTATTATCAATATGGCAGAAAAGGCAGTAAGAAAATTATGAGAGAGATAGAGGAACATACGCTTCAGCCCAATAATTTCTAAAGTGATTCCTGCTGCTATGTCAGTATACAGGTCCAATGTCCAAATACCATTAATCTAACTCAACAAATGAAGCAGAAGCAGCAAATGTGCTGGAAAACTACATTCAGTTTGTGACTTCATCTTCGTCTTGTCCACTGGAGAAGAACAGAAGGGAAAAAAAGAACAGAAAATTGTATTTGTCAAACAATCTCTAAAGACATAAACCTCATAAGACATGAAATGATTAGATATGTACACCTCAGCCAACGTTCCAAGAAAATTCTAGGCCTTCGTATAGACACAACACCCACTATGTAATTTAAAAGTGCAATTTATGACCAGTGTAGTGGGCTGACTTGGAATTTTTAGAGTTTATGTGTGAAAATAAACACTGTCTTGGGTGGAACTGTTTAGATAAAGATGACCAGGATGTATTTTGCAAAGCCAGTGCAGTATTTTACCAATAACAAAAGTACTACTAAATGAACGTGTGGTGATAATGTCTACATTGTGCTTGTGGTAAAACCTTTTCTGAATGCAGCCTGTGGACTTGATAAACAGGCTGCGCAGAGATGATATTTTAAGACATTTTTACTTATGCTTTTAGTCTTTATTGGCTATTATATATTGTGGCTTGTAAAACTGCTTATTCAGATTAATGTTCTTGACATGTAAAATATTCATATGAAGGATGCACACATCAGTTTACAAAATAACAATAATTTGGTGTATTTGTGTTTTGCATGTGAGTTGTGCTTGCCAGAATCTTTTCTGTCCAATTTCTGCAAAAACAATCAGGAGATTAGCTAACAGCATGCTCATTCAACCAAGAGCTATGGAATTACCAAACTAAAGGCCCATCAAGAGTCCAACATGTTATACGCACACACGTTTACTTGGCTAAATTGGGACATTATCTATTGATCATACATGGCTAGGTATAAATACTGTAACTTAATTCTATGTTTACATTTACATTTAGTCATTTAGCAGACGGTTTTATCCAAAGCAACTTAAAAATGATGACAATGGAAGCAATCAAAATCAACAGAAGAGCAATGATATGATAAGTCTCATTTAGCCTAATTCAGTACACGGTAGCAAGTTTAAACAAACAGAATGCAAAAACTGTAAAACGATTTAAAAAATTTTTTTATCATGCAGTAAATTAATAGAGTGTAAGTCTAAAATGGGCAAGTATTTATAAATTTATTTTAAAGAATATAATTAGAGAGTCCTAGACTTAGAGGGACAAATAAAGATGAAAGGGGTTCTTGAAGATGGCTAAGGACTGCTTGGATTGAGTTGGGCAGGTCATTCCACCAGAAGGGGACCTTTAATGTAAAAGTCTGTGAAACTGATTTGTGGCTCTTTGGGATGGCACAATAATGCACTGTTCACCTGCTCAATGCAAGCTTCTAGAGGGCACATACCTCTGAAGTAACACATTTAGGAAAAGGGGTGCAGAGCCAGTGGTGGTTTTATAGGCAAACATTAATGCCTTGAATTTTATCCGAGCAGCTATTGGTAGCCAGTGCAAATTGATAAATAGAGGTGTGACTGCATTCTTTCCAGCTCATTAAACATTAATCTTGCTGTCGCATTCTGGATTAATTGGAAAGGTTGGAAAGAACTGGCTGGAGAGCATTGCATAGTCCAGCCTGGACAGAACAAGAGCTTGAAGTGAAGCATGTTCCAGAAGAAAGTGTCTGGCCTGATGTTGAATAAAGCAAATCTGCAGGATCAGGCAGTTTTAGCAATGTGGTCTGAGAAAGTCAGCTGATCATCAATCATATGGTTAATGTTATGGTTAATGTGCCTAATTGGATGGTGATAATATGTTGAACAATGTGTTTGATGGAACCATAAAGAGTCCTGTCTTGGCAATGTTGAGTTTAAGGTGAAGGTCTTCAATCCAGCAAGGAATGTCTGTTAGACAAATCAAGATCAGAATGGATTGAGAGGTAGATTTGAGTGTGATCAGCATAGCAGTGATATGAAAAGCCAAATTTCTGAATGACAGAACCTAATTATGCCATGTAGAAAGAGAAGAGAAGTGGTCCAAGAACTGAGCCCTGAGGCACCCCAGTAGTTAGATGTTGTGACTTGGACATCTCAACTCTCCAAGATACCTTGAAGGACCTATCTGAGAAGTAAGACTCAAACCACTGGAGTGTGGTTCCTGAGATGCTCTCTGCCAATAGGGTTGACAGGAGGATCTGGTGGTTAACCATGTCAAATGCGGCGGACAGATCCAGCAAGATAATATTGAATATCTGCTCTTGCCAGCCTTAGGTCTTCAACAACTGAGAGCAAGGTGGTCTCAGTTGAATGTCCACTTATGGAACCAGACCAGTTCATGTCCAGTAGGTTGTTCTCTGTGAGAAAAGGCAGATACTTGGTTGAACACAGCTCATTCAAATGAAATGAAGAAGGGAAACCGGTGTGTAACTCTCTGAAAGACATGGGTTATGAGCGGGTTAATGATGGGTTAATTTTAACCATAGCAGAAAACATTTTAATTTAAATGTGTCAAGATTAAAAATTAAAACTCTTCTGTTGGCACCACAATTTTGCACTAAAATGTATCATGTGTCAGCTGCAAGGGCCACATGAGGGTCAAATACAGATTATAGACCGGGCCTCCAGCTGAAAAAAAAACACTGTAAAATTGATATAGATAGACAAACAGCTCTTTAATGTTGTCATTAACTGTTGGGACAATATGAAATAAACAAGAAATGTAATCTGTTCCTGGCCTTAGGGCATTAATAGTGCTGTGAACACTTTATAGCAGCTTTGATGGTGTATACTAGTTTTGGTACATTATTACCTTCTTCCCTATGTATTATAAACAAGGATGGATTGTAGGCCTGTGAGGTACCAGGGTACCAGCCTCTTGGAAATAACAAGAAACACCATCACAACTGTGAGAAATATTGTCACAAATTTGCAGTCATGAGAATAAACACACCATACAATCAGTTACAGCAGATAACATGGTTATTTCTTTATTTTTCATAGTAAATACTGAGTTATAAAGTGGTAAGATTTGAATTTCTCAAAGGAAATTGTAAGGCAGCAAACATTAGCCTCAGTAGCAGATATACTAGGCTTCTAGGCGAGATTATGACATTATCACTTGTACTTCGGTTTTGTGCATCAAATACACAATCAATGTCAAGTCATTCCGACATTTAAAACATTAATCTGAAAATTCTCAGTGCTTACTCAATGGCAGTTGGCCCATCTGGGAACATTAACAGCTGAACAGCTGAAGAGAGAGATGGGATACGGCTGATCGCCAACAGATAAAGGGTCATATAAAGAATCATGCTGAGACCACAAACCTGAAAATATACACACAGGGAGGCCTACTCTCTTAAGAAATTTTATTTTATCATTTATTCAAAGGTATTTCAACATTAAAATTACATTAAAAGTGTTCACATTAAAATACACAAGAATTCTGAATACAAACCACATTAATGCACGTAAGCCTGAAGACCTAGATTACTTTGGTGTGTTTAATTGGAGCTGGAGCTGAACTCTGCAAGTATTGGCCCTCAAGGAACATGACTGGACACCACTGGTCTAGGCAGCTGTTAGGAGATACCTCAAGTTGACAATGTATAGGTGGTAAGGTGATAAACTCTATCACCAAGGCCCAAGAAAAAGGTGAAGTCTCATGAGTCGGTATTATCATTTCATTCCCAACTTTGAAACCTTTGCAGTAACCCTGACTAACTTATTAAGTTATGGCACCAAAGCACAACACGATTTTTGTCAGATCACTGTTCCTTTCACACTGCCATGACTGTTCTGTCTATTGTGAGACTCTTGTGGTTTGTAAAACAGATTGGTAAATGACGGTCACACATTTCAAAATCTTTGACTAGGAAGAATGTCTCACGAATCACTAATCGCATGTGCGAGAATTCACATAAAATTATATGTGAGCGAATATGCCCTTTTATGCATTTGATACTGGCATTGGAGCAGTCTTGGTGCAAATAAGTACAGAAGAAGAGCAGCCAGTTCAGTTTACAAGCTGCTTTCAAGAAAAAAACAAGTACTCCACAATAGAGATGGAATGTCTTGCCCTCAAATGGCCCTTTGACACGCTGATATTTTATTTACTTGGCAGAAAGTTTAATCTGGAAATCGATCATCAAGCCCAAATTCATTTAATGAAAGATCGTAACTTCAGGTTCAGGATGTCATAGCTGACTATAGGGACTTTCACATTAATTCAGTTATAGGAACTAGTCACCAAGCCAGTCCCCTGAGAACAAAATTCGACTGTTTTCCTGGTTGTATTCGCACCAGCATTAAGTGGCGTATGCTAGCCAACAGTGACACCATTTAAACACGACATTAAACAACATCAACTGAGGATGGAGAAGTGCCTGGAATTTACTGTCAGTCCATGTATCTGTTTTCCATATTCGTTAGGAGTTAGAAATCTGCAGTCAATGCAACCTGAGGATGAGAAAAGAATGGATGCGAACATCAGGGCCAGACTTGCAGCTCAGTTGTCTGCCCCTGAAGACCTGGCGGGATTCTGTAAAAGTTCGAAAGCATGTTATATTTTAAAGGACTTCATCATTTTGCAGTTTTATTAATTACCTAGTTGTCCACGTCTGATCTGTCATTATAACTGGAAATGATAACTAAAGATGCATGCCATTGTTTTGGCAAAGTGTCAATCAAATGTAAAAAGTAAATATTTACTACAGAAAACTATTCACCTGCCCCACATTTAACAACTCAACATGGCTGCTTTTGTATAATTGATACATTTAGTCTTATTTTATAATTTATTACTACAGAAAATATCTGATATATTGTGAAAGATAACTGGATATACTATTTGAATGTTAGACTAAGGTTACCTTGACCTTGAAATCTATTACCAGTGAGACAGAGAAACATGTCCAATACTATTAACTAGCTTGTTGTTTACATATTCTATTTTAGCTAGCGCGTACAAAATAATATGTTGTTATACACAAGTATCATTGCTGTCAGACGGAAACCTCGTATCTCCACATTTCATCATTTATTTTTATTTTTTGTCATAAATCACACCTGAACAAGCCAATCAAGGTCTAAGGGTTACTAGAAATCTACAGGTAGGTGAGTTTTTATCAAGGATGGAGCAAAACTCTACAGGGCTGTGGCTCTCCAGGACTGATGCTGACCATTATTTCATTAATGGTGTGACCCATGCACAACGGCTATTCATCAAGGAGCTGGTCAAAGAGCTTGTCGTGCCACATATGAAGAGGTGCTTGGAGGGCACACCCCACCTCATAACCATACTACAGAGGCAATGGGATAAAAACAAAGCACAGCCACCACCCGGCCACTGGTATGAATCAGACAGCAGGGTCAATCTAAGAAGAAGAGGTGCAGGGTCTGCCCAGCTGCCAAAGACAGACAAATCAGCACTGGTGTTCAGTGTCAGGCCTGTGTGCAAGGAGCACAACCTATAAACTTATTGTAGTTACAAAAAACCTCATTGTAAAAACCTAAGTGTAAAAACGCCATTGTGAAAAGATATTTTGAATATTCATGGATCAAAGAATTTATAGATCAGTGAATATTAAATGCTGAAATAAACTGATTTCAAAATATAAAAGAAAAAAAAAATGCCAAGTGAAGTGTGAAATAACATAGTAAATGAATACGGGTCATTTTAGACCCATTTTGAGCATTAAAAGGGGTTTTCATAGCTTGTGCATCAAAGGGTTAGTTATGATTATTTCATTTATTCAATAGTTGGGCTCTAGTTTTGTATTTATTGCAGTTTATATAAAAAGGTTCAAGTAGCATGGATTCAAATTCATCCACAGGGTAAATCCTTTTCACTGAACGCAAAAAATTCATTTTAAAAAGTTGTCGGGAGCGTGGTGGTGACTTTGAAGGCGAGCGATCGTGGTGCTGTAGTTCGTTTATAGCTTAAGTTTAGTTTTTAAGTTCTTCTGGTGCTTTTATTTAGGCTTCAAAATTGCGAAGATTAAAAACGTGTACGTTTCATGGACTACGGTTGAACACAGAGCTTTTTCTTTGCTATAGTCAAAAAGCCTATGGAAAAAATATTTTTTTGCTGAGAGAACAAACCAGAGGGATGCTAACAGCCAAATGGCCTACAAAGTGACGTCATAGTTCCTCTACTCTATTTTGAGGTAAAGTTGCTAAAGGCAGGTTGATTTTGTTGCTTAAAGTTGCTAAATGAGGTTGTGACATCATTGGATGATGATGCCATTATATAACCATGATGCAAAACTGCATCTTTGCACAGAATACACATTGAACTTACTCAGATCTTAAAAAGAATATAGTTTGAAATGTGTTCATTTTGATTTGTTTGTAAAAAAAATTATAGACTATACAATTAAAAAATGTTGGGGTGTCACCCCAGTTCGTTCGCCATCACTTTCCTTTACCCCACGGGGCCGGAGCAACTGCATCTGTTGCACCCCCCCAAAAAACGGCCCTGGAATAGAGTACCAAAACTAAAAAAAAAAGGTTTTCTTATAAAGTGCTGCATTAACAGGACTCTTTCCCCATCTGCTGGAGAAAACATAAAGCACAGGTAAGATCAGGTCAGTAACTGCCAAACTCTATCATTCTCCAGACAGATACTGTAGTGATTTATTCTTCAGAACTGGAGTAGATGAGCTATGTAAATCCTGATGAACTATCATTGAACAAACTAAGGTTTTTAGAAGTCTGTATAGGCTAATGTCAGTGCATGGGTCCCGCAAATTTGACGCTTCAAAACCAATTAAAGTTAATACATGTTACATGTTAATCCATCAAACCCAGTTTAGAGTTAATGTCTTCTTAAATGAAATGATAGGTGTGTGTGTGTGAGAGAGAGAGAGAGAGAAACACTATATAATTGTGCAGTTGGCTTAAATGCTACTATATGACTTCATAGTTTAAGCAACTTTAAGCAAAATCTTTTACATCTTGGAAGAGAACGTTGCTTGCACAAGCCTGTCAGTGGGATCTATCTGTGCACCAATTGTAATGGCAGAATAGAGCATGCGCATAGAGCATGTTTTTGGATATTGACATCTTTGTGGGGACATCCCCATAATGTAGGGTATACCTGAATTAAAAAAATAAAATAGAATAAAACAGGTACGATAAAATGGATTTCAAAGTAAGTGAACATAACTTCAAAAACAAATTAAAGTCATAATCGTAAAATAATCATACATGTGTCAATCTTTCAAAAAAAAAAAAAAACTTTCCATACACTTTCATAGAAAACATTTAACTCTCCATCACAAACTACAATAAAGTAAAAAAAAAAAAAAAAAATGCATGATGTATTATAAATATGTCAGGGTTTGGGGAAGGGAAATGAGGAGCTTCATTTGGCTCAAAATACAAGCAAACAAAAACGACCATGATTGGGAAAAGCAAGCAGTCCAGAAGTCATGCGTAGGTCCGCTGGAGCTGGACTGGAGCATGATGCTGACACATCAGCAGGATATTGGCAAATCTTGAAGGTGACCGCTCACACAAACACAAGGACATTCAGACTGGAAGCATAAGCCATCAAACAAAAATATTATTATGAGAAGCAATGATACCTTTATAGACAGTCAACCGTGCACTCTCCAGCATCCTCTCAAGACACTTTCTTAGTCTTCTTAGTTCTATTAAAAATGATCCTGGCTCTTCCAAGCATTAAAATGGGAATAGGTTGGTGTTTTTGTTCAACAGTCAACGGTCCAAAAGTAGTCAAATAAAGCACGTACATCCATAATAAGACATGCCTTACACGTTGTACCAGTTCTGTTCAGTTTTCTGACTGTCGAATGCCTGACTACTTTACTCTTGCTAATGTGTTGTACAGTACGTGTTTCGGTTCACAAACTGAATTCTTCATAAAGCGCATGATCATACAGAAAAAAGACTTAAGAAACAAAACACCAAGTACAGTGCTAGTTTAACACTGAGTAATGAGCCTATATCATTTTCTCAACCAATTGGAAATGGAAAAAAATCATAATAATAAAAAAAAAAAAAAAATTCTAAAGCTACTTTTTGTAATATCCATTTGATGCTTTCCTTGATGTAACTTTGTTTGAATTCTCTTTTGTGGGTAATTGCTCAGCCAAACTTGATGTGCGATTAGATTAATTAATCAACACATCATAATTCAAACATTTTAATCAATTGGCAGCCCTAGTTCAAATTTGAACTCAACCATATTAAATATCATATGCAACAATATACCACAATTAAAGAATTCTTAATTAAGAATTAAGTACTTCTTATAAACAAATAGTTGTCTTGATCATGATTGACTGAACCAAGTTTGAGGCCATTGTAAAATACTCTATAAAACACACGTGACATTTTATTTTTTATATCAGTATCATGACATTTGTGTGTTGCTAAACACTCTGCTAAGCATTGCTTTACATTGTGCCTAATAACTCCCCTGACCTGTAAAATCACCGTAAAACCAAAAAAAAAAAAAAAAAAAAAAAAAGGCTTCTAAGTGCCTATTGCTTTATTAAAAGATAATCATTTAAAATGTAGTTTTAAAGTAACACTTCATTTTTTAAATAGACTCATGAAAGTATAAGTGGCCATTGCATTAATATTATATTACTTTCAAGCTTTGTGGTTGTGATGTTCTTCAGAAAATGTTGTAACACATTGTAGTTTGTTTGACTAATAGTGAGACTACATGGAATATTTAAAGATTATTTCAGTTAACCGCAAAAAATTAAAATACAAAAAGAAATCACATTAAAAAAAATGAAATAAAATACTATTACTTAAAATATCAAAACAACTAATTACAATTACAATTAATTTGACTGATTTAAGATGACTGCTACAATACAAAAGGTCTGTACATCAGACATTATAAATGCTGTTGTTTTCCAGATGTGTTTGCTACCATCTGTATATAGTACCACTGTAAATAGTTAACATTTTAAAGAAGTTCATCATCTTCATATTTACTTCTCTGGGCATGGAAACAGCTGTTTATTAAGTTATTCAGGTATCAATCCTATGTTTCCTTATAAAGTGCTTCATTAACTGGACTCTATCACCCTCTGCTGTAGAAAACATAAAGCACATGCTCCCTGTTTGGACTCTCAATGAATAAAGAACTAAGAGAAACAAGACTAACCTAAGCAACTATGCCTCTTTCAAACCAAAAGACAAAAAAAAAACTTACAAGGCACAGCTTTTAAAATGTACTTCAGATTCTTTCAGTAAGATCAGGTCACTGTGGTCTCATAAACTCCCAAACGCCGTCATTCTCTGGACAGAGATCGAAAGATGTGTGTGATGTTTTATCCTTCACAACTCGTAAGGCTGGAAGGTGGTCCACCAACAGCTCACAAACTGCAAAATGCTTCTGTTCAGCAACCTGTGTGCATATACAACTACAAATACATTCAGAAACTAGCATCAAATAGTCTGCTACTTCTAATATAGAATATGGGGTGACATGATTACCCTTTGGTAATATTATTAGAAAATACGGGATTAGTCTGTAATGCTGATGATAATCAACTATATATCTCAACGAGACCAGATGAAATTTATCTAAGCTAACAGAGTGTGTTAAAAATGTAAAAGATTGGATGACCAATAATTTTCTTCTATTAAATTCAGATAAGACACAGATATTAATTACTGGACCAAAATACAGTACACAAAATCTAGTAGACTACAGTTTGCAACTAGACGGATGTACGGTTCCTTCCTCTAGTGTCAAAAATCTGGGTGTTATATTAGAAACCATATTTCCCATGTTATAAAAACAGCAATCTTCCATCTCAGAAACATTGGCAAGGTACGAAACATGTTATCTGTTTCTGATGCAGAAAAGCTAGTTTATGCATTCATGACCTCTAGACTGGACTATTGGAATGCACTTCTAGGTGTTTGTCCTTCTTCTTCATTAAACAAGCTACAGGTAGTCCAAAATGCAGCAGCTAGAGTCCTTACCAGGTCAAGAAAATATGATCACATTACCCCAAATCTACAGTCTGCACTGGCTACCTATTAAGTTCCGTATCAGTTACAAATTATCATTACTTACCTATAAGGCCCTAAATGGTTTAGCTCCAGCGTACCTAGTGTTCTACCACGCTACAATCCATCACGCTCCCTAAGGTCACAAAACGTTTCTTGACAATGTTCGGTTTCAGACACCCTATCTCTGTTTAAATCTAGATTAAAAACACATCTCTTTCGCCAAGCATTCGAATAATGCATCTCATAAATTGTGACTGCAGTTGTATCTGATTAAATGTGCATTATTATTTTTAGCTTGGGTAAAACTAATTAATTTTACTTTGTTGGAACAGCAGCTGCGCTAATTATGTCTCTATTTGTTTCTCTGTTTTGCGTAATTAGGATTTACACAAGCTCCAGTCTGGATCCAGAACACATGAGAAGAGATGATGTTGACCCTCAGAGGACCCCAGATGATGCTAACACTGAAACAACATACAAAAAAAAAAAAAAACCTATGCAGTCACATTATAATTGCTGTTAATAGTGTTCATCGTCTGGTTGACTATTTCTTTTATTAATTTTTCTGAAAATTCCTGTCATTTGCACATAAACTGATCACCACTTATAAGCTACTACTAAATATTGCAGAAACTTTATTTTTTGTAAAGTTGCTTTGCAATGAATTGTATCGTAAAAAACGCTATACAAATAAACTTGAATTGAATTGAATGATGATACACACGAACATGCAAGCAGGTGATGTTCCTCTCAGTCTTTAGATTTAGTCAAACATTAATAAATAATCAAAGAAATAAACAAATAAATGTTATTAAATATATATGATTTCTATTTTAATATATTTTATAATGTAATTTATTCCTGTGATCCAAAGCTGAATTTTCAGAAGCCATTACTCCAGTCTTCAGTGTCACATGATCCTTCAGAATGGTTTCTAATATATAAAACCAAATTAATAAAGACAGACAGCAGGAGTTTGATTATAACAGTCTATTTATGGAAACACATTTCCGTAATAGAGTGCAACAAAGTTTGGTAAAGAGAGAGCAGGTAGATCCTCCCCCGACCACTTACATAAACACAGCCTGATACATAAATAAATAGCTAGCACCCTTTCCACAAGGGTCTGATATGCATAGTGAATTACACTTTAGGTGCAAAAGTCTATTTTGATTGCCTTCATTTAACAGGATTGATAGAGTACCTACAATAACATTTGTAAATGAAAAATAACAGCATGTTGAAAAACAATTAAGTCTGAGCTACTGTCAGAAATCTCTATGCGAGATGGTTAGGTTTCATTTTTTTAACCATTCAGCCAATTAATCCAGATCAGGTGATATTATAACGCAATAGTTGAGCAGCACAAGACCTACGTTGCATTTCATAAATGCGCTACTTTGTCAGTCTTACACACAATTTAGGTATAAGAATGCACAAGTCCATGTGTTCAAAATGTTATTAAAAAGTAGGACGATATTGATGAACAAACGTGATATCATGACAAACATTAAATAAGGAAGCACTGGGTTTGATAGTGACATGAAAAACATCACAGAATTTTTGGTGTGGGTCGGTCACTTCAATTTAAAATGAGATTAAAAATGGGAAAAATTTGAAATCTGAAAGCGAAACATTCACACATACAATATATATTATAAACCAGCATATTGGCACCACTGGTTAATAATTGTGCATATTAGCCTATGGCAAAGTGTTATTACACAGTTATTAAAGATTAATAGGTGTTGGAAAAACAGTAAGATGTGGTTTGCATTTGACGTAATGATTAAAACAGTTTTTTGGGAGGTAGATCAAACAACAATTGACAAACCAGATAACAAAACAAACAATGAATTTGATGTGAAAACAGAATATGTAAGAGCTATATGTTTATGTTGCATATTTGTAGCCAGACCCTAAGGTATTTTTATAAGCTACTATTATGAGCTTGTTTTGCCTGCAGTACGCTGTGCAACAATAAGCCTTTCATAAATTGCCTACAATTGATTGCTAAATCTAAAATACTACAGATATATTTGGTTGTACTGATTGACTGAAATGTTGACTTCATTATTTGAGACAAAACAGAACATGAAATGCATACATTCAGTGAAATCGAACAAAAGGTCAACTCGAAGCATAAATAACGGTAACAAGTTTGGTTTCGCAAATAGCATTTTCGAATATTTGGATTCTCTACACTAAGCTTTCGCTATTTTTGGCCATGACAACAGAGACCCTGGATGTGCACTAGTGCATGAGAGTAAAGCTCAAAGAGAAGGGCTGGGCAAACCAAGTGCTATTATTGCAAACGGTTTCACAGGAGCGAGAAACGAAGACGGGGCTCGGGGTAAGGGAGAGCTGTGAACAGCTGGCTGCTGAGGTCGCCGGCCAGCGAGAGATGTAATTGGCTATCTCACACTTTGGGACATGTGCAGCGGAGTCAGCATCTCCTCAAAAATTGCTCCTTTCACATTTGAACCACGCAGGTTGGCTTCCTGTAGATCACAGCCTGAGAGATCGCAGTTCTGCACACATATGAAAGAAAACATTTGTAAAAAGCATTTTTTCAGTGTTATGAGGAATGTGGCTGCATGCCACAAAATCAACACGGTTGACTCACCTCGAGATCCGTGCCGGCTAATGTAGCACCACGCAGGTTACAGTTCTTCAGCTTAGCATTCTTCAGCGTGGCCACACGCAGGTTTATACCAGTCATCTGACTGCCCTCCATGTCAACTCCTTTCAGATTAGCCCCTAAAGCACACAGAGGATACACTAATTACCCACACGCAAACACAAAACATGGTCATGCAACATAATGTGGTATCAGTGTCATTTTCATTAGCAAAATCTCAGTACTTCATACCAATTTCCGTTCCACAGCAAAAACTATTGTAATACTTTAAAAACAAATGCACTATACTGACAAAAGTATTGGGACACCTCCTTCTATTGAATAGGTTTGACTACTTTAGTAATTTCCATGAGTACAAATCTTAATGTTTAGGTATATTATGAGATTCTAGAGAATTTTCTATTCTAACATGACAGTGCCTCTGTGTATAAGGCAAGGTTCAAGAAGAAATGATCGATTCAGTCAGTGGGGAATGAAGAACTTGATGTGCAGAAAGTTAACAGCTTAAGCCACTTGTGGATTAATGCGTATTGGAGGCGCGAACCGTTTAAAACGATTCAGTTCGATTTGGTGAACTGGTTCAAAAAGATCCAGTAACATCGTATGATTCGTTCGCGAACCGGATATGAAAAACTGCTTTGTTTTGAACTCTCTCACAACAGACACGGAAGAGAAGACAATGCTGAATAAAGTCATTGTTTTTGTTATTTTTGGACCAAAATGTATTTTCGATGCTTCAAACAATTCTAACTGACCCTCTGATGTCACACGGACTACTTTGATGATGTTTTTCTTACCTTTCTGGAAATGGACAGTAGGCCGTACACACAGCTTCAATGGAGGGACTGAGAGCTCTCGGACTAAATCTAAAATATCTTAAACTGTGTTCCGAAGATAAACCGATGTTTGGAACGACATGAGGGTGAGTTATTAATGACATCAGAATGCCTCTGATCACAGAGAACCCGTTTATTGCACGTTCTGCGAGTTTAACGCGGATTTGGGAACGCAACAGCCTCTCGTTATGCTTTATTTTCATAGCAGATAATTACAGCATTTCACTAGATTTGCAGTGAGACATGTTTTTGTAAGCCTGTTCTCACTGAAACTGGAGTTTTCCTTCAAAATAAAAGCTCTACTGCAAAATAAAAAGCCAAAATAAAAGCTGCAGTATAAATTGCTGACAGCTAGTCATTCAAATGCAGTCCAACTTCAAAATATCTCGTTCTAGTTTAGAAATTAGGAAAGAAGTATTGTAATTTTCCCACTGTAGTGTAAAGCAAAAATAATATACCTACGAAATATTCATTTTCATGTATTTTATAGTGCAACTGTTTTACAATATACGGCTATTACTATCATTGTTATTATTATTATATTCTAATTTGTTTCCTAAAACACTAGTGTGAATGTTATTTAGACTGAGACAGTATACCACAAATAAAAAGAGGGTTGAGTCCCCTTTAAAGTTCAGGTAAAAGTCACTTCACTGACTTTTTTTCTGACTTAAGTTTTCTTAGTTAAGTAAACGGGTTGCAGCTCTTAATTCTGAACCCTCAAAGTGTCACTCGGCAGCTCTGCACGGGACTCGCTCGGGAAGAATGTCCCCAAAGAAATGTGTTTTTGGTTATAACTTAAGGGAAAGATAACTTTGTTCAGCTTCCCAAAAAACCTTGCGTTACGTAAACCGTGAATGCAGTTAGTTTTCCTGGGCAGCAACTGAGTTTCCCAAGCTGCTGAATGTTTCATTAACAAGACCCAGTTCGACGCTGGATTTTCACATCCTTTGATACTGAAGGATGGAGCGGTCCCTGTTAAAAAAGATCCAGGTCATGATTCAGACCTGCAGACAGTAAATGAAATTGAATCAAATGTCAGTGTTTTGTTGGCAATCATCGCTCAAAGTCACTCTTTAGCTCCGCCCACGGCGTGCCTCCAGGAGATCGGCTGTTTTCAGAGAGAAACGGAAAGCTGTATATTTATTTGATAAATAAATATGATAAAACTAAAGACTTTTTGGAGATATGAAGGATGCAGTACTACTCTTTAACAATGTGTGTTATGTCCCCTTTAAATATCACAATAAATATCGTATTGCAAACTTCATATCGCGATATTATCATATCGTGAGATTTTAACTACAGGAGTGTTTTACAGCAGCCCCCTCTCAGCCGTTACTGCATCAACCCTGAGCTTGGTACTATCCATATTGCAGAAAGGCAGGTATTGATACATTACAAATTAAGTATCGACATGGTACCAGTACTTTTTGTCATGTGTTTGTTATTTTATTTCTAATGCTAAACAATGGCTTCTGTGTGCAGTTTTACCCTCTAGGTTGGCCTTGAGCCCAGAGGGATCTTCAAAGTTGCATCCTTTCAGTGACGCTCCCTCTGCATTAGAGCAGAGCATCTTCACGCCCTGAAGATTAGCACCCTGGAGAACGGGCAAGAAAATAACGGGCTTTATATCAGTTCAAAGGGATTGAAACCAGAAGAAGAGATAAAAAAAGTGATAAAAGTTTTGATCAGCTCACATCCAGGTTGGCTCCAGATAAGTCCGCTCTCTCCAGGTTTGAGCAGCACAGGTTTGCATAGGTGAGATTGCAGCGGCTCAGATTTGCCATCTTAAAATTGATATAGCGCAAATCCAGCCGAGAAAGGTCCGCTCCACTGAAATTAAGACCCTGAGAGGGAGAGAGGAAGAAAGACACCTTAATGCCAACATCAAACTGACTAAAACACCCGTCTGAATAATTCCAGAACAAATGTCTTCTACCTGACAGCGTAGCTCTGATTTGGTTGGCGTAGCCAGCAGAAAGCGAACAAATTCTTTGCGTGAGAGGGGAGAATGGTCTTCAGGCGGATGAGAATTCTGCACCCCATAGAAAACAAATCAAGAACTAAATGAATAATTATATGCATATAGAGAACCTTTCAGAAGCTGGGTGTCAGTAAGATGCTTTATTGTTGAAATAAAGTGTTAGTTTAACAAAAAATTATGGTTTCCACAAAAATATCATTATCAGTGTTGAAAACAGTTTTGCTTAATAAGAACCACTTCTTCAGCATCAAATCAGAATAATCCGATTGATTTCAGATTGATGGATCATGTGACACTGAAAACTGATGCTGAAAACGTTATATAAAAATAGAAAAACGTTATTTTGAATGATAATAATTCAGAATGTTGCAATTTTTACTGTATTTCTCACCAAATAAATGTAGCCTTGTTGAGCATATCTTAAAAATCGTACTGACTTTAAACTTTAATTTAAATGTTATGGAGCAAGAATCACTTACCTTAATGGCGACTTCTAGCTGTTCAGCCATTTGCTCTATTCCAAAGAACCGAGCTTCTTCCAGTACCCCTAGAAAACAGAAAAAAACATTCCACTAGAGCTATAAAATGGTGTCTTTATCATATAAATATTGCTGTCACTTTATAAAACCAGTGCATTGTATTGCAGTACCAAGGCTAAACTTATTGCATTAATCTACACCCTGGGCTTGAATGTACAGTATATATATCATCAACTATTACATTTATATCTAATAAGCTTCATGGGAACTATCATTTGACAATGCCTTTGGTAACATTCAGATGTCACTCACCGAGTAAGTTTATTCCTTCATTGACAATGATCTGGCCGTGCCTCAGGTAATTCAGGATGGGCTCAAAGTACTCTGGGCTGCGATCAATGAGGTAAGCCCCTCGCTCATCCTGCTTGTTACCCCATACATCTGCAGATCGAGAAAGAACTGTGCTTTACACTGATTCACAACCTGATGATCTAGCAATACAAACAATGCCTAAATCAGTCAGTGTGTGAACATGAACTCTAACCTTACCCTTCTCTCTAAACATGTGTGCCAGCATGCTGTCAGGCTCCTTACTCACAAGAGTACTCCTTAAACAAGAGGAAACTTTATTAATGACATCTCAAGGACAGACCACTAAGCATCCGCAGACTAGTATTATTTTAGCTTTTTTTTTTTATATACTACTAAAATATGTCTTAATTCATTTATTTTTACTTTAGTACGTTTATTATGTACTTCTTTGTATTAAAGAGCCAGTAAGATGAAAATTCTAAGCTTCCTATCACTGTTTATAAGTCCTGTACATTAGGTTTAAATCCATCCAAGGTTAAAAAACATTGTCATTTTGTCAAAATATCATTTTAAAATTACCTCAATTCTCAGAGATCCCCAAACGGTTCGCGCGAAGCTGTTCAAAAGATTCAGTTTCCTTAAACCCCACCTTTCGGTAGCATACTGTGTTCTGATTGGTCAACTGACATAGTTTTGATTGGTTGTTCCGCACACACCTCCACGGTAAACTATGCGTTAGCATCTGTTTGGGGTGAATTATGTCTTATTCCTCTCATCGCGAAGCAAACAGTAAAATAAAAAACTTGAACAGACTCGCTGCTATTTCTTCTGTGTGGGTGTAGTCAAGCCGCGCTTCAGTTTGAATCTGAATAGCGCGTTCAGCGCGGGGGCGTGGTCACATAACGAAGGGAGACATGAAAAACAGACATTGCGTTGTTTTCATATTGATTACTTTATCACAGAATATCTGTTTTCGGCAGCACTTGTTTAGTTTTAAAGTAGACATGTCAAGCTTTCTATAGATATCTCAGTCATGTCTCTTCCTTGAGTATTCACGGAGTTACACTTCATTTTAATGATGTGTTTGTACATGACGATCAGCGCAGACAGGCTGCAGACAGCACACATACTGATAAGACGCTCGGGAGGAAACAGACACATAACTTCATAATCATACTTTGCGTTGTGATTCGGAGATGCTCGTTGTTCTAAATAAATTTGGTAATGAACCCTCTTTTATGGCCAAACGCTTTGAAAATCCCGCTGTACTCACCGAGATTAGAAAAGCAGTCATCAGTGAAATGTGAACACAACAAAAGGGATTTGTTGTACTGCTCTGGTATTGTGGTGAAAATGAATTTTAGCCATTGGTTCTTCTGATCTTCATTCTTTGGCAGTGAAAATAAAACAAACTTGCCTTTACAATTAAAAAAACACTGTCTCCTCGACATGATGCTATCACACCAACCAGAGCGTCTGTGTGGGGGGTGGGGCAGGTCAGAGTTCCGTTTCTCTCAAGACGGTAGGCGGAGTTTATTATGCAAAGTGCTCCTAGTGACGTACATAGAGATGGGCAAAAGATTTGAAATCTATAACGACTCATTTCAGCGATTCAGAGTCGACTCCTTATTTTAGAGGCCAATAACTTTACAAATCGTGTACTTTTTGGTTTAATTATTTGCACATTGTTTAGATGAACAGCTGCATCATACACTGTAATACAAGTAATTTTTGATTTCCCATCTGTGTGGCTCTTTAAGCTTTAATTATTAATTCAGTTTGAGGCTAATATTTATATTATATTTTTTATATATAATATACTTTTATTTTACCGTATTTTTCGGACTATAAGTGGCACTTTTTTTCATAGTTTGGCTTGTCCTGCGACTTATAGTCAGGTGCGACTTATTTATCAAAATTTATTTGACATGAACCAAGAGAAATTAACCAATATAAAACATTACTGTCTCCAGCCACGAGAGGGCGCTCTATGCTGCTCTGTGCTCCTGTAGTCTACACTGAAAACATAGAGCGCCCTCTCGCGGCTGTTGGTTCTTGGTTCTAAATAAATGCGACTTATAGTCCAGTGCGACTTGTACATGTTTTTTTTTCCTCGCCATGACGTATTTTTGGACTGATGCGACTTATACTTAGGTGCGACTTAGAGTCCGAAAAATACTATTATGCATTTATTTTATATTTTATTTTTCAGCTTTATTTCAATTAAAACTAAATTTTACAAAACTGCAATTTTACTTTAAAGATTGTTTTAAAATAAGTAAAATAAGTGGAGCCAAACGTTTACATACACCTTGCAGAATTACTGTACCAAAATAAGAGGGATCATACAAAATGTAAATATATGTATTAACAGTAGTTATAAAAGATTAGAACTTAAGTAATAAATTAGATACTCCAGTGGATTTTTAGCCAGCGAGCCCATGGTGCATGTGTTTACCTAGTGGTGGTGAAAAGCCGCCCACCAATATTCAGCGTTAGCCAATCAGTGTGCGATCCAGAGATGTCATCTGACGTTTTCCCATCCCTCTGAGGGTCTAGAACACAAACACATTCATAGTTTCACACACTGAACTATAAGTGCACTTTAAGTTTCACTGAATAATGTTTACACTTTTATGAAAAGCGACTTGCTATTTGTTTGTGTTCCCTGGGAATCTCATGACCCTGGTGTTCCAATTGGCATAAAGTGGAAAACAAAAGGATGTTGACTCACCAATGAAAGCGTCCCCTTCTGATACATACAGCACATCATCATCTCTGTGGAATATATACACAATAACCAGTCAGTTCATCCACCATATCATCATCCCACACAAGAATCAAGTACAAGGCTCTCCGTAATCACAGAACTCAAAGCAGGTCCAACTGAGAACAGAATCGGATTTTTCAATAATGTTCCCACTGTTGTCTTTCATAAATGAGAAATAATTGAAAAATGCAAATGCAGCACACCTGATGAGGGCAATGTCATCTATTAGACCACCTTTCCCATTATATAGGTTACAAGCCCTGATTCCCAATTTATTGCTGGCAACTGTCAATAGATCAGACAGAGTCCCATAAACAGCTACAACCTGCAAATGAAACAAATGCATGAATTAGCAATTAAAATTGTAATGTTTTCAATAATAACAATAGTTTTTTTTATTATAATAGTCTAATAAAATATGCATACATCAGACTTAAAAAAAAATTATGTAAATAATTTACTAAATGTATATTGACATTTATTGGCTTACTGCTTGCTGTTCGTAAGTTAGTAACATCAGTACAATACAGAAAATGCAATTGCGAGGAATAATAAACAATAATGTAAAAATGACAGAAAAGCGAGCTCTTGTACGTCCTTACCCATATCGTCAAGGAGTAAAATGATAACTTAAATATTTACTACATAAAGTGAAATAGAGTAACAGAAGGCTTCATGCATTCACAGGACATCACTGTCCCCTCAACACTTAACACTGGAGTTACAGGCTAAACGTGCACTGCGTGTGTTCACTCACCTTGCCATTTTTGGAGGTTCCGTTGACAAAAAGCGTCACCCTTCGCATGCTTTGTTTACACCACTTAAACGTATCAACTGTACAAATATTAATGAATTAATATCTCGCTAACTTATCTATGTATTAAACTAATACCTACGTAAAGAGAGTAGGAAGAACCAACCTAGCTACATTGTACCAAGATGACGAAGCAGCTGGCCAATCAAAACGCGAATCCTGTTGTCTACCTCCACGATTGACCAATCACAGGACGCGTTTCATAGACTTAGCCCGCGGTTCCGACCAATCGGACACAATTGTGGTGTTGGACTCTTTAATGAAAAACTTGCCTGGTGAGAATGGAATTTTGACGCAAGGGAAATGATTACCTCAGTGTCTGTGGGCTGCTGAAGTCAAACTACTCATTCATTACAAAGCCGTATATAGGACTGCGGGTTCAAATGTGGAAGTCAAGCCCAAGTAGTATTGCAAAATGAACCACAGATTTCTAAATCTGTCATTTATATAATTTTAAGTCTCTAAATTAAAAATATAAGTTCATAAGAACGTTTGACTTTTGTTCAAATGGATTCAACTGAACTGCATTCGATGGTTTCAAATTATTTATGCATATATAGTGTATTCTAGTGTATTTTTTGTACACTAGAGGGCAGAGTAAACATTTTTGGGTAAAAAAAAGAATCACATGACTCTTGATATTAATTATTAATTTCTAGTTTACATATTATTAGTATTAGTATTATTTCCCTTGCGCTATTTATATATGCAATTGTGTATAGACAATGTTAAATAATATGAGCGATTTATTGATTTTTATTTAAATATAAATATGTATTTAAGTCCACACACGCGCACACACACACACACACACACACATCATATTATTATATAAACCACATGCAATCTAAGCCGCAAACTTTATGTTCAAGAACTACTAATGGTACCTTAGGATGTCATATACTATCTATTTTCTATGAACATCTAATGTAAGATAATTAGTCATATCTGCATAGCTGCTCACACTATTTGTTTAGTCTACATAATGTTTCACATCTTAAATACACTGAAAAAATAAATATCCCAGTAGGCTACTTCCATATAATATTTCTGAAGTATTGAAAAAATCCCCATACGCTAAAACTAATATCGTTACTTGGCTAGCAGATTTGTTTGCCTCTCATATCTGCAGAATTTAGAAAAAAACAAAAACCGGACACACAGAAGCACTGATAAATGATGTTAAACAATAAGGCAGTGAGTGATAATATCCTGCTTAGCTGACTGATTCTTACATGGTGGCCCCAGTCTTATCTTCTGTAAAAAGCCTGTCTCTTCCAGAATGTCCCACTATGTCTGTAACTGCCCACATGCTCTGCAAACACATAGGGCTGATAATCACTTCTCTTGCAAACTACTGTTGACAAAATGTCCTTCAGGTACAGGGAAGTTTTCAGTTCTCCCTTAATTCCTGGTCAGGTTATTTGGGTTGGGAATTGCCTTATTGCAAATAAATTAGATAAGGAGCCATTGAACACACACAGAATAGAGTGTGTTTTCTTTACAGAGATAATGTGGTGACCTATTTTATATTCAAACCCACTGCATGTAAGGTTTGTGCTCCTTAACTGGCCTTGCGAGATTTATTAGTTATGCTTTGAGTAGGGATGTTACCCAGACTACATTTAGTCTGATATTGTTTGAATAAACATTAAATCAGTTAATCAGCTGTAACACAGTTCCATTTTGAGGTCTAAGAAAAACTATAGTGGACATACACTAAATCAATTTCTGTACCTTCTCTAAATATTAAGATGTGACAATGCACGTTAAAAGTCACATTATCTTCTGAACTGGATAGATGGAGCATAACAGCAATAACATTTTGAACTGAAAAGGATTTGGGAAAAAATGTATCAATATATCAGGAGGTAATAGGAGGTAACAGGTTTGTCCTATGCACACATAGTTAAGGGCATTTTCGATTTAAAATATTTTCAGACTAATGTGAATATAAAAGTGGACTTCCTTTATAGTCGACACATTTTGTGTTTTTTTTTTTTCTACATGGACATCATTCTAGCTTGATTTTCTGTCAGATGGGATAAATAAATTCTAAATTTGAACTTAAATTCAATAAAGCTCTTTACAATTATTTCTAGCAAGGGCCATGGGGTTTGGGGTGCCCCAGTGAAGGTTGTACCATTGGGCTTTGTTTGAAATCATGTGAATAACACAAATGAATAAATAGAACAAAGATGCAAATAAAAAAATTATTATGTTGGTTTTTTTTTCTTTCTTTTTTTTCAAGTATGTAGGTGGTCCAGGAACCAAATAATCAAAAATAAAATATCATATCATCTGACCTTCATACGTCATCCACCCGGAGCTGCTTCTATGTACAACAGTGAGTGCATGCTACATTAAAGTGATTATTATGTTTTGAGTATGGATATTTTTCTTACAAAAACGCATCAATTCACTACAGGAAGACTCTGTTCTCCCCCCAGAGCCGTGTGAGGCACTTCTTTATTATGGATGGATGCCTTTTATTTAACTTCTTTTGAACTGATTAAAGGTCACACCCATTGCCTGTCTTTAAACAGCTTGGAAGATCAAAGACAACTTTTAATATAAATTGGATTTGTCTGAAAGAAGAAAGTCACACACACCTAGGATGCCTAAATTTTATATTTTTCTGGTGGGCTAACCCTTTAAGGAGACTGACAGCAACTAGTACATTAGGCCCGGTCACTTTAAGAGACAATGCATCAAATATAATTATACAAATCCGATTTCTTTCTCAACCTTTTATGTTCACTTCAAACATAACCAATGGTTTTTCGATGATACTCGCCAAGACAGGTATCGCAACATATTTATGTATGTATTTGTTATTCAAGCACAGGAAGAGGCAAAACTCAATGCGATATTCAAGTATTGTGAGACATGGCTCTCTGCATGCTCACTGTGAGCACAGCATGTGGGAGAGAAATCAATTTGGTGTTACGAACACAGTGCGTGTGTGCTTAGTCGCACTGTTTTATGTCTTGTGCCTGATTGATTTTAAATCTCCTGAATTCTTAAAGGCTTAAAAACACATGCAAATAATAATCTTTCATAATGACACACTTCAATGGCCCATCAACTGTCACTGAATATATTTCATATTGACCTCAGGCAGTCGGTTGAAATAGCACAAGACCCCCCCCCCCCCCCCCCACAGCAATCATAACCCGCAGGCTCGACGGGTAAAGAAATTGGCACTTTATTTGCAGGGCGGGTTGGGTGGGTCATTAAAAATTAAATAAAAAAATGTATGTTACATGCCATTCCCTATAACCTATATTAAATATTTGGAATATATATTTTCATATTTTATTGAAAATATACATTTTATTATTTTATTTTATTATTATTCATATTCTTTGATAAGGTTACAATATGAAGGTCTACGTATCAATGTATCTTGCGTGAGTTATAGTTATAAGAGTTATAAAACTTTTTTTGTTGTTGTGTTGTACAGATTTGTGTTGTGTTTTTTCTTTTGTGTTCGACAGGAGAGCCAGGTGTTTCCAGAACAGTAGCCGCCTCCCTCATCCCATTATCTTATATCTTATATCTTATATTCAGGTCCCAACTGTTTCCCAACTAACAAGGTACTTGTGACGAGTGGGGCAGGGCCAAGAGCTGTGGGAACGGGTCAAGGCCGGTGGAGTGATTGGAAATGAGCGACACCTGTTCCACTCACCGGTCTCGAGTCCCACGGAGGAGGTCCAGAAGGATACAAAAGAGGAGTTACAACAGTGAAGGAGGAGAGAGGACCAGGCCTGGGATTTATTTTGTGTTTGGTTTTGTTTGTGCACTGCAGTCTTCCGCGAGGGGCTGTCGCACTGTTTTGTGTTTGTTTTATTAAGTTAAAGTTCAAGTTACAAAGAAGATGCTTACGTGAAGGGGGACAATGTCTTGTATAAACAGGCTAAATACACATTGGAAAAGGAGATCAAAGTGGCAAAGAGGAATTATTCTGAAAAAATAAGGACTCAGTTCACTTCCAACGACTCCGCATCAGTGTGGAAAAGAATAAAGAAGATCACCAATTACAAGACACCACCCCCCAGCACCGTAGAGAATCAACGACTGGCAGACGATCTGAATGAGTTTTACTGCAGGTTTGAAAGAATACCCATCACCTGCCCTGAACGCCTCCCCACAAAACCATTCACACCCTTCACAACTCCTGCAACCAGCCCTGAATGCCTCTCCAAACTACCGTTCACACCATTAACAGCTCCTGCAACCCATCCTGAACACCTCTCCAATCAAGCACTCTCACCATTCTCACCTCCTGCATCCCCCTTCTCCCCCACACCTGCAATTCAGATCAGCGAGGATGCGGTGCGCCAGGTCTTCCGGAAGCAGAAAAGGAAAAAAGCACCAGGCCCAGATTGTGTTACACCAGCCTGTCTGAAATCCTGTGCTGACCAGCTGGCCCCCATCTTCACACAGATCTTCAACAGATCGCTGGAGCTGTGCGAAGTCCCTTCATGCTTCAAACGCTCCACCATCATCCCCATCCCTAAGAAACCCAAAATTACAGGACTAAATGACTACAGGCCTGTGGCTCTAACGTTTGTAGTCATGAAGTCATTTGAAAAACTGGTGCTGGCCCACCTGAAGGACATCACTGGGCCCTTGCTGGATCCTCTTCAGTTTGCCTACAGAGCAAACAGGTCTGTGGACGATGCAGTAAACATTGGACTGCATTATGTTCTGCAACACCTAGACAGACCGGGGACTTATGTGAGGATCCTGTTTGTGGACTTCAGCTCGGCCTTCAACACGATCATCCCAAACCTCCTCCTGCCCAAACTAAATCAGCTCTCCGTGCCCACCTCCGTCTGTCAGTGGATCAACAGCTTCCTGACAGACAGGCAGCAGCTAGTGAGGCTGGGAAAATACACATCCAGCACCCGTACAATCAGCACCGGAGCTCCCCAGGGCTGCGTTCTCTCCCCACTGCTCTTCTCCCTGTACACCAACGATTGCACGTCTAAGGACCCCTCTGTCAAGCTCCTGAAGTTTGCAGATGACACCACACTCATCGGCCTCATTCAGGACGGTGACGAGTCTGCTTACAGACAGGAGGTAAAAGAGCTGGCTGTCTGGTGCACTCTCAACAACCTGGAGCTTAACATGCTCAAAACAGTGGAGATGATCGTGGACTTCAGGAGAAACCCCCCTGCACTCCCCCCACTCACCATCATGAACAGCCCTGTGACTGCAGTGGAGTCATTCAGGTTCCTGGGCACCACTATCTCTCAGGACCTCACATTGACTCCATTGTGAAAAAGGCCCAGCAGAGGTTGTACTTCCTTCGCCAGCTGAGGAAGTTTAACCTGCCACAGGAGCTGCTGAAACAGTTCTACTCCACCATCATTGAATCCATCCTCTGCACTTCAGTAACTGTCTGGTTCAGCTCAGCTTCTAAATCTGACCTCAGAAGACTACAGAGAGTAGTCCGGACTGCTGAGCGAATCATCGGTTCAACTCTCCCATCTATTCAAGAACTGTACTTATCCAGAGTGAGAAAAAGGGCTGTCAAAATCACTCTGGACCCCTCACATCCAGCACACTCCCTCTTTGAACTGTTGCCATCTGGTCGACGCTACAGAGCTCTGAACACCAGAACGACCAGACACAGGACCAGTTTCTTCCCTCAGGCAATCCATCTTATGAACAGCTGACAATAATGGCGAACACACTACACTTTATATTTATATACACACACACTTTATTTATCTAACACACATACTTAGTATACACTTAAATTTTGCACACAATATATATGTACATACATAACTTCACTTTGTAATATACCTGCCTACAATTGTCATTTGTATATTGTCATTCACTGTCTACATATTTGTATTTTTTATTCTTTTATTATGTGTTTTATGTTCTGTCGCTGTCATTCTGTTGTACTGCAGAGCTTCTGTCACGAAAACAAATTCCTCGTATGTGTAAACATACCTGGCAATAAAGCTCATTCTGATTCTGATTCTGATTCTGAAGTTAAATGTTCGCCGGTTCCTGCCTCCTTCTTCCCGTGATTATGAAGTTTTTAAAGCGTTACATTGGTGCCGAAACCCAGGAGGAAGGAGGGACGCGCTGCCGAAGATCCCTCGCCGCTGTGGTGAATCCACCGTGCCATCAAGCAGGGCGAAGCAGTTGGTCGCTGTGGACACTCGAGGCGGTGGATGGAGTGAGTTGCCAGGGGGACGGACAAGCTTGCTACCAGCCCCCCGAGATGTGGAGGGACGGCTGCCCTCCGTGCGGGAGTGGAGGAGTCGCCGCCGTTCGCCTGGCGCCGGAGCCGGCTGCCATCCGCCAGAATAGGGAGGAGCAGAGAACGGGGGACTCTTTTTCAACTTACAGGTGACTGGGTTGACTTGTTCTTTAATGGGAAATAGAACAATGTACTTGGCACCAGAGCTGGAGAAGCCTGATGTCTTCGTTGAAAGCCATACCTTCTGCTTGGGCAGGTAAGTAAGAGTGCTTATCCACCGAGCATCAGCATGGCTGAAAAAATGTCTGGGCACTGCCCACTGCCCACTGCCCACACCCAGACACTCCTGGATATACCAGACTCTCCCATCACATCCACTGTTTATTTATGGCCTTACATTGACTACTGACCACTCAAAAATATAATTGTGAAATACCATTATCCAATTCCCATTGACCCAGCTTCCTTGGAAATTCTTCCTGGAGCCACCATCTTCAGAAATCTGGACCTGCAACGCACATAAAACATCATCTGGATACAGAAGGGGGACAAGTGGAAGTCCGCCTTTGTAATTCCCCATGGGACACAACAGATACTGGGTAGGGTTTGGTGTAGTGTGGTAGAAAGTTTGTACAATATAAAAACCATTACACCTATGGAGAGTTAACCACACTACACCAACCATACCCCTAAACCTGTTATATAGTAATTTATTGGGCTGTTCCTTTTAAAAATACATTGCCCATAATACTTTCCTGGATTGAGAGAATGAGAAGAAGTGAACTGAGTATGTGTGTGTGCTGCTAAAGTGATTTCATCATCCCTGTAAAACTATCTGAAATTCCAGTAAATCAGTTGTGTTTTAAATTTCACTTCAGCCATAGTGTAATTTACATGTTCATTAGCTCGCTGTATATGTCCATATGTGACATACCTTCACTATGCTAGCAGTGTCTTTCTGTGGTAAAAGTAAAAAGTACTGTACTGCATAAAGAGGAAAGTGTAAACAGTGGTTAGTACTAACCTTGTCTCTTCATGTGTGACTTGTGTAAGTTGTTTCTAAGCAACTGTGACTCTTAACATGGTTCTGAAATAGCTAATGGGTTGTAAAGCTCAAATAAAATTATGATTAACAACTGTCGCTTGTAAAAGGGAGAATACTTTTATGTTTACCCTCTGTTATAAAATGCCTTTTGAATTTGGGGTTGCCAGTTGTGTTCAGCAAAACCCTTTTCTGAGAGCGTGGATGTTTCTGAGGCTGATGTAATTCACAGTGCAAGGTTTCTACAGCACTGAGGAAACACGGGGAGCTGTGTAAGAGCATCCCATGGGTCAGTGGGCCGAAAGGTGCACCAGTCCATGAATAAAGCATCAGGTGCCATGCAGCTCTGATGTTTTTTTGAAATAAATCAGATGGATACATAATTAATGCATACAGTCTGAGTGGAGATGAGATATTAAACAGAGTACAAACCCAGAGGGAGTGTGACAAAGAAAAGAAGAGAAAAGGATATCACAAACACTAAACACCTTACCAACATCTTTTTTGCTTCATCATTATATCATCATCACAATTAATATATCAAAATAACTGCTTTATTACAATTTAATGTAAAAATACTTTAATTTTATAACCATATATTTACTGTACATGCATATATATCATATAAATAATGTATGGCATGCATTGTTTTAATCAAAGGAAATATATTTTTCTATTATTTTTGTTTGTTTGTTTGTTTTTACAAAATATATACACAATATATGTTTTTGTAAAATACCTCTAGAAAAAAAAAATACATTTAAAATGGGGAAAATGTTGCTATATGGCAAATCTGTACAACACCAGGAAAATAATAAGCAAAAAACTTCTCAGTATGTTCATGTCTAACTACACAATTGATATAAAACATTTGGAATACCAAACTGAAACTGAGCGAATTAGGATCACTTAACTATTTAATATTGCTCATAAATCTGAGCTCATCTTCACTTTTGGAGTTCTGTCTTCTTCTTGGCCTTTCTGTAGATTATTATTGTTTAATCAGAATTGTTATTTATGCATGACTGCAACCATTTTACTATAAACATTACTACATAAGTAAATCCAGTAATTTAATTTTTGTCACTATCTATAAGAATTATTAGTGCAGTTCCACTAAGAATTGACATTATGATTGATTATGATTATGATCATTGTTATGTAAACAAAACATCAAGATAATTTATCAGACATGCAAGACCACCAGAATTATGTTCAATATTACAATTTGAAGTGCCCATTAGAATGTGACCTAAAATAGTCTTGGTGAGAAAAACAAATGTTGCTTAAAATAGCACATTATATATATTTATTAATAATTATAATAATAAATAAAAAGTAAACCTGCTTGTTTAATTTTAATATCATTAGTTCTGTATTTTCTATCTAAATAATGTTTTAACTACGTTTATGTTCTCCGTCATAATTATTTAAAGCTAACAATTAGGATTTCAAGGCAAAATCGTATAAAGTAATGCAATCATGTTGTTGCACAAGAGAAGTTACACCAGATATGCTTTTAATTCAATTAAAGGTATTGCGAAAGACTGAGTATTTTTAAGGGTCACAGATGGAGGAAAGCTATCATCTACTGTGCTCTCATTTGGAGGAGACTGACTGAGAGCACCAGCAGAGCTTCTTCAGCTCAGAAAACACATCAGATCAAAGACTGGGGAAATGATGGTTCAGTTTCAGATGGTGGAGTTACAGTGCACTTTGCTCCGGTCTGGGATGTCCATAGAGAAACTGAGACATTTATTCTGGCAGTTCTAAGAGGAAAAGGTCATTATAGTTACTCAGAATTGCATTATGTAAGAAAAGTGATTTTTGAGATATTACTATGCAATTTTGAGGTATGCAGGCAATCATTCAGCTAGTTTTCTGTGGCATGACAGCTGTGAGAAGTTCTATAGTCTTAAAAAATCCTTTCTCTCCAAAGAGAATTACATACAGGAGAAAATGATAGCATGACAGAGTCTTTGTGGAATCCCATCAGATAACTGAAATTTTAATGTAAAGCCAAGTGACTCAACCATCAAAGCATATCATACGGCTTACATTTATTTATTTAGCAGATACTTTTGTGTAAGAAACTACAAGACAGGCCTCAAACTTACATACTATCTCTCCATTACAAAAGGCCTGGACTATAAGACCCTAAACAAATGAATAACTGCATTTAACACATTTAACATCGAGCCAATGTGACATTTTCGAGTAAAACAGAATTTTCTATTTTTAAAATAAGGCTTGATTTTATCCATTAATGATTGAATATAATGAATTATTTGAATATCTATCCACATGCCACATTCATTCAAACAATGTTGTTATCCATCAAAAATGGTTTATGTGATTGCTTTGAGACAAATTTGGAAGCTTATGTATCCAAGAAAGCACAGCCATCATATGTATAGCTTGAAGTGGCACATGTTGTGTGATGTATGGTGGATCTGTGTGTCAAAGCCGGGTTTTCATTTTGATGCGCTCATCCATAAAACTGATAGAAAATCTGAATTTCTGTTGAAAGTAAAAATACTTGTCTAAAATTTGTATAAGTATTTCATCACCAGCAGTGACACTGCATCTGTTTTTATAGAAATAGATCAGCATTTATCATTTGTCATTTTGACACTCCTCTGTCTTTCAACTTTTCTATAGCTTAGTGAATCTAAAAAAGCTTTATTTCACCTGCAAAATTGGTCAAATTCAGCTTTTGGTTACAGTGTTTACTTCTCACTAATAGAGTGACATAATCAAGAGGTTAAATCTCTTTATTTTTACAGCTTTAGCTCAAGCTCATTTTTTAAAGGTCATGCTAAAAGCTGGAACTCAACACATATGACCTCGAGTCAGGGGTAAGTAAGCAGTCAGGACACTGAATCATTAAGGCAAAAGGGGTCAAGGCCAATTGAAACAAAATGTTTTCTGTTAGTCTCTTCTCCCAGATCCCCTGTAATAAATGAAGCTCATTTCCAAGCTAATAGCTGCCCTCATTTATCATGCCTTATTTTCATGCTTATCTGTTTCCAGCTGATGTATAATGAGTTTGAGCTTGTTTTCAACCATTTGTCCATCTACAGAGTAGACAGTGGACTAAGGTGCTTGTTGACAGAAAGAGGCTGCATTATTTATACTTGAAAGGATATGGATAAAATCACTTGCACGTGGTTGCTTTTTAGCAACTGTTATTGCCAATGGCCCTTCCTCTACAAAAAGAAATGACAGTCATGAACATGTATTCAGGTGCATTCAGTAGTTTGATGCCAATTAAAAAAGTTCACACATTTTGATTTTTGAAGAGTTATCTGAATGAAGCCCTTTTTCTTGTTTTGTTTATTTTCATTTAAATGTTGAGAGGATTATGATATTTTTTTTGAGTTTGGGGAGATCAATTAACTAGCTCTGAGGATGAACGTTGTTGTTTGCATTGCATATAAGGCCATTAAACCTGACCCTCATGAGATGAGACCTTCCTGGGGCTAATTAGAGCAAAAATCATTCTCACACAGTAGGCACGATTGTTTTTTTTTGTCTTAGCATTGCCTTAATAAGAGAAGTCAAATTAGTCAGTTTGTCATTGTTTTCTTTATTTAGAGAGAATGAGGTTGTTTGGGGAGTCATTAGGTTGTTTATGAGTGTGTGTTTTCCCCTTTGGATTGTCATTTCTTTATACGGTACGTATAAGTTATGTGTCAATTTACAAGAAGATGGCTGTGTTTTGTTCTAAACTTTACATTTCTAATTCCGAGCAACGGTCAATTTGTTAACTGTTTGTTTGACCAGTGTCAGATTGGAAATATTAACTCATCTGTAGAAGCTCCACTCAAAACACCTTGAATGAAGACAAGAGAATTTTAAGAATAAATGTCCATTTATAATCTCAATCAATATGGGGAAAAAAATATACCAACAGCAGTTACTCAAACAAAGGTAGACAAGAAACAGTGGGAACACAGGGGCTATTTACACAGTACATAAAGACTAATGACCCAAAGACACACATGAAAGCAACGAGCACAGTGAAATAATCAAAACATGAAAACAGAACCATTCAAAATCAGAGTACCATCAAAGTACCGCGAGAGTGATTAGAAAAATTGCCTAAAGCCACATTGTACATTTCAAACATTTGGGGGCAATAAACATAAAAATTCTTAAGGGCAATTTTTGAAAGCAACACAAATAACAAAATTCAACAAAATGTACTTTTAAGGAAATGTGTACACAGAAGAATGCCTCGATTTAATGCTTCCATTTTTTTGCTCAGTTTGCATTTGTGATTTATATATAATTTACAATACAAAGTGTGGTTTTATTGATATTTTTAGGGGGTCATAACCCTCAGATGGAGAAGGCAAATTACAAAATAAAAGACAAACAAACAAATCAAATCCAGACCTGACAAATTCCCTCATTATAGATAGCTTCTGATGCCCAAAACATGAATAAAACTTTACACAATGTCCAGGAGGGAAGTGGAGTGAACGAGGGCAAATGGGAGGGATGGATGGCTGGCCCATATTAAGGAAGTGGCCCAGGATCATGGCATGTGGTGGACCTTCCCTCTGTCCTGTTAGCTTGGATGTATGTTTGTGATGCAAGGCACTGAGCAAAGGTGAGATGAGGCGAATCCAGGTTTATAGAAATTATTAAAGGGGTCATATGATGTTGCTAAAAAGAACGATGGGTTACTTAACGTAATCCCGGGTTCTTTGATAAAAGAGTGAGGTGTTTCACTATGGGAATCGCTTTGGGCATGACCAACAACGGAAGCTCCTATGCCACAAAGTCTGTCTTTGACAGACAGGCCGACCTGAGATCAGGCACCTATATTACTCAGGTCGACCCCTACGAAGTCATTAAGAGAGATTTCTTCCCGTTCCTATGCAAGGAGGCAAGTGTTGGTGAAACACCTCACTCTGTTATCAAAGAACCCGGGATTACGTTAAGTAACCCATCGTTCTTTTTCTAACTTCACTCTGTGTTTCACTATGAGAGATATTGACCACTCCCAGATTGAAACGTATGCTATACCAATCATATGGGACTTGACGTGCTGACTCCTAACACTGCATGAGCTAAGGATGGCTCAGACACATTCAGTCTATAAAATCGCACAAAAGTGTGTGGTGTGGCCCAGCTTGCTGCAGCACAGTTCTCCTGGACCGAAACGCCTCTAAGTAAGGCCCATGATATCGCCATGCCCCTAGTGGAGTGGGCCCTTAAGCCCTCGGGAGGTTGGGAACCTCTGCATTCATATGCTAAGGAAATAGCTTCTACAATCCAGTGGGACAGTCACTGACGTGACAATGGCTTCCCCTTGTGAGGAGTAGCCCATGACACAAACAGCTGGTCATTTTTCCTGAAACCTGCTGTCCTTTCTACGTAGACACGAAGTGCTCGTACAGGACACAAGGTATTCAACCTCCTTTCCTCCGGAGAAGAGAACGGAGGAGGGTGAAAAGCTGCAAGATCTGTAGTTTGACATCTATATGACGAATCCACTACTTTAGGTACGAAAGCAGGGTTTAGGTCGAAAGGAAACCCTTGTAAACCCTGTAGAAAACTGCTGACGGGCTGACCGACAGTGCCTGTAAGCCACTCACCCTCTTAGTTGACACTAGTGCTAACAGTAGTGCTGTCTTAAGAGAGAGAAACTTTAACCCTATAGCTTCCAAAGGCTCAAAAGGGTGTTGAGAAAGGGCCTCTAAGACCGTAGACAAATCCCACAATGGGACCATTCGCCTGGCCCCTGGCCTCTTACGTCGTGCCCCCTTCATAAATCGACTTATTAAATGGTGCTGACCTGCTGTCTTGTCACCAAAACCCACATGACAAGCAGATATAGCCGCTAAGTATACCTTTATCGTAGAAAAAGCTTTCCCTTTATCTAGCAGATCCTGCAGGAAACATAATGTGTCCCTCACTGAACATTGAAAAGGGACAATATGACTCCGTCCACACCATTCTTCAAAGACTCGCCATTTATTACTATACAGTGAACGAGTGGAAGAGGCTCTTGCACTCTGTATAGTGTGTATGACCGATGGGGGCAGGCCTGCTGCAATTAAATTCCACCTCTCACGGGCCAGGCCCAGAGAGCTATAGTGACAGGAGGTCCCTCCGGGGAGGGAGGGGCCACGGCTGACCCGACAGTAGTTGAACTATCTCGGCCACCCAAGGTCTGGATGGCCAACGTGGGGCTATCAGTATCAGCGACAATCCCATTTCCCTCACCCTGGCTAGAGTGGGTGAAATCAGGCTCAGAGGGGGAAATGCATACAGCAGGACATTTGGCCATGGGTGGGCTAAAGCATCCACACCCAATGCTGCATTTCCGTCTGCCAGAGAGAAGTAAAGAGGACCTTGGGCGTTTTCCTGCTAGGCGAAGAGATTCACGACCGCCTGGCCATATCTCTGCCATATCTGCTTCACCACCTGGGGATGAAGCTTCCACTCTCACAATCAGCTCTTTTGCCAGCTGGTGCAGCTGAAGAGAGCATGTGCCTCCCTGTCAGTTGATATAAGCAACCACTGTGGAATTGTCTGTTTTCACTAAAACATGCCGACCCCTGATGAAGCTCAGAAAATGTTTCAGCGCTAGAAACACTGCCAACAATTCCAAGTAATTTATGTGTTTGTGCATTAGCTGAGGGGGCCAAACGCCATTCACAGCTCTGCCCATCAGAGTCGCTCCCCAGCCCGTAAGCAGTGCCACGAAATGCAAACCTGAGATACTTCCTGTGAGACGGGTAAACATCTATGTGAAAATACGCGTCTGACAGATAGATCGTCACAAACCAGTCGTTCTGGCGGATGGATCGACAAAGTGTTTTGTGTGTCAACATTTTGAATGAATATTTCTGTAGGTGCTTGTTTAACAGACAGAGATCTAGATCTCAGGTCGACCTGTCTGTCAAAGACAGACGTGGTGGCATAGGAGCTTCCGTAGTTGGTCACGCCCAAAGCGATTCCCACAGTGAAACACCGAGCGAAGTTAGAAAAAGAACATTATTTTGTATATTTGGTGTAATGCAATGTGTTTATGTGGTTTAAGGTTTTTTTTTTTATATAAAACATAAAAAAACAATACATTATTTTCCACATAATGTACATTATTGTTGCTCCTCTATGCCCCATCTTTCTGAAACGCTTAAATTTTTACAAATCTCATCGTTCTGAAAAGTGAGGTGTGCTCTGATTGGCCAGCTATACAGTGCGTTGTGATTGGCTGAATGCCTCAAGCGTGTGAAGGAAATGTTATGCCCCTTAAGACACTATGATGCTGTGTGTCCTGGAGTGACAAAACCTATAAAACATTGCATTTGTCGCATCCAGTGGTGAAATAAATACTGATTATAATGACTTATACTGTCTTTATACATGTTGCATTGCGTATCGCGCTGCATAAACATAAAACCATGTCTGCATTTGTGATCTGAGAAACAACAAGAGCTACTCTACACTGCTCAAAACTCACGTTTGAATCATCAGTGGCAAATCCTTTAAATATGTAAATGTACTTACATACCGTGAGTCAGAAGCAACAGACTGTCCTTGAAAGTTGGAATTGCCCCAGTTTATAGAAACAGCCTTTGTGCACAGAAACAGTCCTTGTCCTCCGTTAAATTTCGCTGCACACATCAGAATATTAGGGTTGAACTGTTCTGCAAGTGTTGTAAGTACAAATTTACCACTGATTTCTAGTTTTTTCCTCTTTTGGAAGACCAAACAAAGTAGCTTCGCTTTCACAACGAAACACACAGCATCTCCACAACATGGTGCTGGCGGCAACAGCGAGAATAAAAGTTACGTCTTCTTTCTTTGCGTGAACTTTTGGGGTGGTGTCATGCAAATCAGCCCAAATCATGACGTAGACATGTTAGGGCCTGTTAGAATGGTTAGTATATGGAGCGGCCTGAAGTGTACATATGAAGTAGATGCTCACATAGTCGAAATGGAGGGATCGACTAGTCCACTTCACAAAGTGGAATGCACTTCAAAAATTAGGGAAGTTTGCAAGTGTTTGCAAGTGTTTATATAAAAGCAAAGTGGAACACAGCCCTGGACCGCCTGCCACTGGATCTACTCCAAGGAACAGTGGTAGGCCCAGACCATAAAGAAATGGAGGACATTGCGTCCCCTTGGAATTATAAGGTTCTATCTGCATTGCGAGTAGTTTTGAGATATTGAGCTTCAAAGTTTTTGTGTTCCATTCGACTGTGTAGATAGAACCTTTTTGTTTTTTAAATAAAAAGTCCCATAATTTACACTACATAAAATTTAAATTTTAAATACATTGACACAGAATATGAATATGTGAATAACTCAATTTTGACAAAAATGTCAGATAGAACCTTATAATTCCAAGGGGACGATGGGCCATGGAGCATGACACATTATAAAATATAGTAAATCAACTGGTTGCTTCAAAAGATTTTATAGCCTTTATCTTTAAATGCGAAGTTTTTTTATATTATAATTATTTTTTTTATAATGCCTCCTTTGCATTATCCTTCTGAGAATTTGTTTTATTGTTACAAAATTGAACACAAAAACTAACAAACTAAAGGCAATTAATTATACCATCATTAAGCTCAGTTAGTAAACACCACTAATGAATGACTTTTCTCTCAAGACTATTTAGATACCGGTGGTTCTTTTTCTGTTTAATGACACCTCTGGAGGAAAAATGGATCAATATATTGCCCTCAAAAAGATTCTTGAGTTAACATTTAGGATACACAGTGATCCGGAACTGAACTGCGGGGAAGACAACAGCACGTCTGCATTATCTGCAAACCACAGCATCATTGCATGTATGGAGTTAAGAATAATCAATGTAGCATATTTAGTGTATGTTTGTATATTGCTACATTTCTGGTTGAATGTCATAAGGATATGTACTCACTGTTTGTGACGGTTTCTCACAGGTTTCTGGTTTATTCACTGAAAGTGAAGCACGCTGCAAGGAAGCTGGGACGTAAAAAAAGGACAGGCATGCAGAACACCAGCGATCCCATCATTCAGCCTGCAGGGTTTTACATTGTTGCGCTGAGTTCAATGCCTTACAGTAATGTCTATGTCATGTTCCTCACTGTGATTTATGTGATCACAATCATTTCCAATGTCTTTCTGATCGCCATCATTTTCTATGACCATCGACTGCATGCCCCAAAGTTCATGGCCGTTGGTAGTCTGGCTTTGGTTGATCTTATTCTCAGCACCTCTCTTGTGCCTGGCATGATAAAGACTTACATTGTTCTAGACAATTTTGTGCCATTTAAACTGTGCCTTGTGCAAATGTTTATTTACTATAATTTTTTATCACTTGAATCACTTTCTTTATGTATTCTCTCTTATGACAGGTTCATTGCGATCTGTTTCCCTTTGAAACAGAAGTCTATAAACACAAACATCAGAATGGCCTATATAATCTGTGCAGTTTGGTTCTTTAATTCTGTTAGATCACTGTACAATCCTTTATCCATCTCAATCCTGTCATTTTGTGGCTCTCTTAAGGTCAACAGCTATTTTTGTGATTATGCTCCCATTTTAAGACTCTCCTGTAGCGATATTACAACCCAGTGGAATTTTGCCACTACTTCATCTACACTCTTCAGTGCTGTACCTTTGATTTTTATTTTCTTGACTTACATGGGTATACTGATTGCTGTATTCAGAATGAAAAATAATCAGAGCCGTTATAAGGCTCTGGCCACGTGCACCGAGCACCTCATGTTAGTGGCGATTTTCTTCATTCCAATTTTTATTATCTTCAATCTTGGACTTTTTGGCATTGTTATAAACCCAAATGTAAGAACAGTGTGCTTGTCTTTGTCATCCCTCCTTCCACCCTGCATGAATCCCATCCTCTACTCACTGAAAACTAAAGAGATTCAAAGCCGGATTCGTTCTTTGTTAATCCAGAGACTGTCAGTTCATCCTCTGAATATACATTATTGATGTAGAACAGAAGTCTGTGAAGTGCTAAGATTATTTATAATGTTAACTTGGAGGCTTTCTGTGATGCTTCCTTTTGTGGCATTTTTTAAAATGCATGGTTTTTCAGTAATAATTTAACTAAAAATACAACTTCTATATACCACTATTTACTAATTTTGCTTGCGGGTTGCTTTCAAACATACTTTAAATAATGTACATCTCCATGTTAGTCCATTTCCCAGCAGCCTTATTTTAAGTTTTACTTCTTTTCTCCTGTATCTGTCTCTGGTGAAAATCAATAGACACATGGTCTCCGAAGTGCAAAGCTTGTACAATATTTATTTACTGTACTTCAGCATGGATGAAACTGCTCCCTGGCTGAGCAGTAGCCTATTTGTTCAAATTTGTTTAAATTAACTTGATTTGGCTAAGCATCGGGACTGAAGGAAGTGTGAGACTGAGGTTCATAAGTTTAAGGAGTATATGACCACCAACCAGAACGCTCGCAAAGAGCAGCCCCTGAAGCAAATGGACTTCAGCCACAAAATCTGCTTGATGCACAGGCCTCTGAGACAGTGCTGCACAATAAAACATCACTTTCTTAACAAATGCATGATGTGAAGTATTTCTATCAAGAACGTACTGAAATCATTATTCATGAAAGTTTTACTTTTGCAGTACATTTTAATATGTTTAATATACTTGGTGCAAACCAAATGTAATATATATATATATATATATATATATATATATATATATATATATATATATATATATATATATATACACACACACACTTCACATTATATACATATAATATATATATATATATATATATATATATATATATATATATATATATATATATATATATATATATATATATATATATATATATATATATATATATGATGCATTTAGTTCAACTGAATAGGTTATTACTTTTTGAACAAAAATACATTATTCTACATAACATATTCAATTTAAAAGTAATACCAAATAGCACACTAGTTTAAATTATGGTCAAGTACTTTCCATGTGCTTTAATGTTAGTCAACACATCAAACTAAGTTTACCATTTTACAAATAATTATTCAATGATTTAAATTGAGTAAAACTTGTAATTTTTCATTATTACAATGTTGACTTAAAAAAAAAAAAACACAACACAACCAAGACGTTCACTTTCAGTCAAAGTTAAAGTGCCAAAGCCAGAACTAGGTTCACTGAGCCAGGCCTCGCGCAAATGACCTTTTCATACCCAACACACAGAAGGCAATCTCCAATGTCCAGGAGGACACAACACTCTGAGTGGAGGCATGGATCGCCTTTTGTCTGGTACGCCAAGGTGAAGGCATCCATTGACCAGTGGGCCAACCTCTCTGTTTGTAGACAGCTTTCCCTTCTGCTGACCTCCGAAGCAGACAAAGAGCTGGTCAAAGTGTCTAAAGCTCTGGGTCTGTGTGGTGTTGCAGATGAAAAGGACCATGGCCAGAGCTGAAACCATACAATGGAGATTTTATTACATGAAAACCACCTGACAACTCATGTCTAACAGCAACAACAGAATTATTTATCTCTCTCTACTCTTTTACTTACACTATTATACTGCCGCCTAGCAGTCATATGCAGAATCACAAAGTTTTACAGAACACAACAGCGTGTTCCACATAAATGAACAAAGCACATGGTGTGTGTGTGTAGTTTCTATAAGGGAACATAAATACAGAGTTTCACTTTTCCAATAAACATTTAAATGACCAAAGCACATGCCTTAATAGAAAATATAGCAAGTATGAAACACAAACACATTTTAGGCCAAACTTATGTCATATAAAATAGGCACTTGCCAGGAGTGAAATTATTTCCTTGTGAAATTAAAGTGCCCATGTTATGGATTTTTGAAAATTAGATTTCATGCAGTGTGTAACACAGCTCTAAGTGAATGAAAACATTTTGAACAAAAAAGTTTTAAATCTAAAAGTGCACCCTGTATAAAGTTACTGTCTCTCAAAAGAAAGAGTTGACTCAGAGTCATGAAAATGAATGATTTTTAAAATGAATCTTTAGGCTTGTTTGAGATGCGCCTTGCAGTAGGCGGCTGCAGTAAGGGGAGGGGCCAAAAAAGACCTTTGAAGTCGGACACTTCCTGAATCTCGCTGTTTTGTCGCCTGCAAACGTCAGCAACGCGTTCACGTTTTTTTTTATCACAGATGAAGTGGATGTAATCGAAATACCACTGTTTTGTAATCATGTGCATCAATTCCTTTGTTCTGCTGAACACAAAGGAGGAAATTTAGAAGAACATTTGCAAACAAGCAGGTTTCTGCCACCATTTCACATCCATAGTATTTTTCCATACTATTCAAGTCAAAGCTGTTTTGTAGCAAACATTTTTCAGAATTTCTTCCCTTCTTTTCAGCCAGACCCTGACACTTCAGAGTTTTTTGGCACACGTAAGCATGAAATCAGAGCAAGGCGGACGTAACGCAGATTTTGCTAATCTCAAACAAGCCTTTTAGCTGTTTCAAGGTGACGTCAAACTGAAACATTAGCATATTAGCAATAATAGGGGCACTTTAACTCCTTGTGAAGGTTGGGAAGAGCTTGGGGCTAACTGGAAAATTAACAGGCTAAGATGGGTGTGCCACTTGCTTTAAAAGTGCAGCTTAAGGCGGGCGTACACGGTGCGAATTCGGATGGTCGGAAGATCGTATGTCCACGCACACGTCACGAGTGAGTTTATCTGAAAGTCGTACGGACGAGATGATATACGACACAATTTTACAGCCTGCCAATTTCCAAAGCAATCGAATGAAATTGATAGGAGCGTTCGACTTGAAGCAGCGCTGCACAGAAGGATCACTGTGTGACATTAAAGTACCGCGAGAGTGATAAGAGAGCACACGGACCCAATGCATTCGAATCGCTCTCACAGTACTTTGATGTCATACGGTGATCATTCTGTGCAGTGCTGCTTCAAGTCGAACTCGCCTATTATAACTTTTCTCCCTCTCTCATAACTGCATATAAAATATTGATATGAGCCGTGACTGTTTCCTACATATACAGGTTCTTTTTCAGCAACAGGAAACAGAGACGTGTGTGTGTTTGTGTGTGTGTTCTTGCATATGGTTTATAGCAATGGCACTGTTTCACCTGCCATTCCAGCCATTCCTAGTTCCTGTGACCAGCAGAGACATTTCTCAACTGTCAGCTCTATGGCACATGACACAAAATACACCTCATGTATGTTACAACTTCACCATACCTTGGTTATTCTCATTTATCTACACCACATATGCATCATAGGATGCATCACTGCATCAGCAAACTTTATTCAGTATAACAAACTTTCACCCCTCGTCACCTCATCATTGCAATTGTACCCAAAGCTATTCTGGTAGGAGTCTCACCTGGAGAAACATACAACGTATGTTACTGCTGATACTGACCACGTACTGCTGAAACAGTAGAAGTGCTCCTAGCAATAAGGCACCAAGGGTAGGACCTGGAAGCAACTTCTGATTAAGGGAGACACCTTGATAAACAAAAGAGCAGTTGAAGAACAAATGTTAAGGCTCCACAGCTCTGGCTAGGGATGCCAAATCATGCCCTTTGCATGCGAGAGAAGGTCATTCCTCAGTGGTATCGGCCAAGAGGCTGCCGATAGCAGCCGAATCTGGAGGACTGAGCATCCAACTTCCCAGACCTGTCTGCCATCAACCCGAGGCAGTTGATGTGTAAGCAGTGCTCCAGGTTTTACCAGGAGCTAAAAGCCAGTTTGCACTTGTACAGACTTCCTCAACCCAAATTGGAGGCATCTGTCATGACTTCCTTCCTTCTAGAGGTCAGTCCCAACGGGAAGATAAGTTTTCCAAAGGGCCTTGGCTCTGATGCAGCGGTGGGTTACCTAGCTGCATGAGGAAGAGTATATTCTGGAATAGCCCTGAGGGGATGTGAAGTTCCTAAATTGAATGATGTCACTAGCCGCTGAAAAGTCAGGGAGTGTTTCCGTGTAATCCATCTATGTTTGGGCCATAACGCTCCCCAGAAAGACCAGGGTTTTATTACAAGGTACTTTTTCAGAAGCTCTGTACCACAATAATGAATTGGGATGAGCAAAACCTTCCCACGTCTTGAACTGTTTGAGGCATTGGCCAGTGCCAAGCTTGGCAAGTTCATCAGACAGGAACTGAACATTGCCATAGAGGAAGTAATATTGTTGACTGCCTTTACTGTGATTACCTGGATACAGTCTAAGTACTGTAGGTATAAAGTGTTCTTTGGTAGAAATCCCAAAGAATTTTGACTGAGCCCCATTCATGGAGGTATGTGTATTTCTTACCTTATAATAACAGGAGTTGACAGGAGTTGATTGCTTTGGGCCCTTGATTTTTTAAGATCGGCTGTTGCACAAAGTGATGGGATTTAATTTTCAGGGTGCATTCATGATGCATTCACCTCAACCTCATCAACAGAATTGATACACTGAACTGAAGACTTTTGTTGCCATTAAGGCTCATTGATTCAGATCAGTAAAGTCTGGGTTGTGAATAGTTGTTAGGATGCCAGCCTGTTTCTGAAGCAGGCAAGTTGGCAGCGCAGTTAGTCACAGTGACCCAGAGCTCTTTTTTCAGCAGTTATAGCAGCGTTAATAATAGAAATGTTAAATCTTATACACAGACAGAAATCTTGCATCTAAGTGAATGGTGTTTGGGTCATGCACCCAGCGACTCTGGGTCTTTCCCGTTTTTTCTACTTTCTTCATTCATTTTGAGAACAGATTCAGCTTTAACAGGAGGACAGACTGAAATGCAGACATCAGTTTTCCAGAGTGACCAACCACTCACTCATCAGAACTATCAGGTAAAGACAGCATTATCCAGCATCAACTGAAAAAAGGCTACGGACCCAGTTGGCATTCTAGGACAAGTACTGAAAGCATATTCTGAACAGCTTCAGCAAGCCACAGTGCCAATTTGTCTGAATCCTGCCACTATAATTCCTATACTTAAAAAATCAGCCATTACCAGCATGAATGATTACCAGCCAATTGCTCTGACCACATTGATTATGAAATGGTTTGATAGTTTCATAGTGCGGCCCAGTGGAAAAAAATGGATGAGAACCACTGTTATACATGCTGCTTATGGGGTGGCAAGTTGCCTTACTTCCCCAGGTAATCTATACTCCACAACCTCTATCCAAGCACTGCTGGCTCATTCTCAGTTAACGTTGATCACTTCTGGTCATATTACACTCTACATTAGCTCCCAGGCCTCTAAACTCTCTAGACAGAAGTGGCAGTGGGAAACCCAAAATTTAATTGGGAAAATTTTGGTGGTCAATATGCAGAATCCCAGATCTCAGTGACCAGTTGGTTTGGTTTGTCAAACTGATAGCCAGTGCTAATAGACGCATCAGGTCACCTCAATTCCAGGTCAATGATCATCTAAACCTATAATCTGTGGCCAAACTTAAATTCCCTGCATATGTGTACCCTAAAAGGATTTTTATTATGAATGTAGGCTGCTAGTTATATTCCGCTATTTGTCAGGTTTATGTATAACATGTCAGCAGCAAGTTATTGTTTACATGTCTGAAACTTTTAGCAAATGTACACTGATGTTTGTTTCAGAAAGACCACATTTACCATTTATCCTGTGTCTGAAAAAAGACACAAAAGGTAAAACGCAGACATGTTGCAAGCTCGCATTATAAATTTAGTACTTCTGCAGAACATTTCAGGGATTAGAAAATATTTTACTTCTCTCTGAACACATCAGTTCTCAGCTTCCATAATCATATGACTTTATTTGTATTTATGCGACATTCATGCCATTCATTGTAACTGCTTCAGGTTAGAGCAGGTGCTGGATCTCAGCTCCAATTAAATACAGTTGAGTGCATTTCAGGGGATCCATTTAGTATTCAATTTATTGTTGCAGTGTAATATTTCTCTAACAGAAGTACACAAAATGACAGATGGGATCTAATTACTCAGGTGGGTCAGGAAGGGAAGCAGTTGTGAGGATTGGCGATGGTTAAATACATGTAGCTTCCATTACTGTTTTCTTCCTCCCAGCAAAGGAGTTCAAAACAGAATGATGATTAAATATCTCAAATGATACAGACTGTGTTTACGTGAGGTTATCCAGGATACTCGTGAAGTCATGTTCATGTCTTGCACTAAAAAAATATTTAATGTCAGTGATAAAAATGTGTACACAATGTGCTCATCTGTGTTCTTTATCCTGTGTTAACCCCAGAGCGGCTGTTCTGGTGCTGTATAATAATGTCAATACACCGTATATGGGTGCAAAACTTTTGAGTCACGTTTGACATCCTATGAATAAGGCATGAATTTCCATTTCTCAGTGCAGGTTTGCTCATTTAAGACAGGGGAGAACTGAATCCTAAGGCAAAAAGGGAGATTGGAACATAAGAAGGGCAGTAGAAGGAAAGAAAAACAGTGGGAGGGAAAAGAGATCTTATTGTAGGAATGGACTGGTGGATGGAGAAAGAAAATTAAAGTGACAGAAGCTCATTAATACAGCTCATTCTTCTGTCTGTCCTGTCAAGTCACTTTCTTTCATTTTTCCATGAAGCTGTCAGATTATTTGTCTGAATCATAGCGGGAAATACCCAAGGTTCCATTCATACTTATTAGAAGTGAAGTTAGACTGCTGTGGCACGACATGTTACATCCTGATTAGACCTATTATGTGTCTGCAAGAGGTATTTAACATTTTAGGTGGCAGTAAATCCATTTTTAATAAATGATTTATTGAATCATTCAAATCACAGATTCGTTCAAAACTGCTCGTCTACCAATCTGTTGTGCACATACAGCACAATAACATAATGTCATGAATGCCTTCAAATTACAATCAAGGAAAAAATCGTACATTTTCTGTTGTCTTCATTTTAAAGAACTTCAAAAGTTGCACTTGAACCATTTTGCGCAGAACATTATGAAAACTTGCTTCAGCTTGTGAGCAACTTGTTACAGTACCAAGTTCTGAGTGGCCAATCGCCACTATTTAGTTTTTAAATTATTAGAAGTAATTTAGATAATTTTAACATTTCATTTGCATGATAAGTTTTACATAATTGTGGCAAAATCTATAATATGTATATTGATTGATACATTTTTGTATAAATTATAATTTTTCTTTGTAATGTCTGTTCAATAGTTATTAATTGTTTTATGTTAAAATATTCAGTACATGCATATAATTTTGCATACTCACAGCTAGGCGAATGGTGTCCAGTGGGTGGTGGTAACAAGATGGAAATCCCTAGAGCAGACCTGTTAACCAAGGGGATTCTTTTTGTCATTTTTTTAAACCTAGGGGATTCCATTGCCCACCACTGAGAACAATAAAGAACATTTTAATTGTAGTAAAAAAAACTGTAAACATTTACACATATTACCTTAGGTCTTAGTGTTGAAAGTACACATATTGTGAGTTGCAACGGAGCAGACTGTTCACGTGCCAGTGCTTGGTGCCTTGGAAGAACAGACTGTACAGCATCTGAAAACTTGTAATGAGGAGGAAGCACCAATGAAACCTTTAGCCAAAGAAAGAAATGAAAAGTTTTTTTAAATCCTTTTGTAAAGCCTTTTAAATAATTTAAAAAGTAATTTCAGCTTAATAAATTTGTGATAAAACATTTTTTTTTTTTTTTTGCCACACACAAAATATAACGGTCCTGCCTATTGTTGATAAATACTAGTAGTAACATTTTACTAAATCGATTAATCAATTGTCCCATATTTACTAAGCCATGGTCTCTTTACCATTGCATGGACTCGTGTGCATGAGTGATTCACTAGGGAACTGACTGAGATGTACCCTGCTTTGATAATGGCGTTGTGAAAGGATTTAGTTGTTCATTTTGGTTCAAAACAATGAACTTCCCTTCTGAAGTTCCATTCATGAGGCTAAAACCACCGACTGGAACCCGACCCATTTGAAAAATAAATTGAGATTTAACCGTGGCTGGTTGTTAGTCACATTTAATGATGGTGACACACATCTAATTTTGCAACACTTTTTTGCGTTCCTCAGGGCTTTTTTATGCTCTCTGTTCCAAAGACTCGGGAAAGAAGTGACAAACAATTTGGAAAGAAGTAATTTCTGTATTCTGCACCCTCGGCATGGAATAATTTGAAAAAAGGACTTGAAACTAACTGATTTAGTCTCACTAAACGCATTTAAATCTAACATGAAAGACGTAGAGGCAGATGCCTTAATATGTAAAAGTTTTTTAGATTGTAAAATGATTGCAAATGATTTGAAGTGTTAGTTTTAGTTTTCTGTGTTATTTGTTTGTGCCTCTGTTTTTGTATTACGTTTTATATGCTGCTGCCGGTCTTGACCAGGTCACCCTTGCAAAAGAGGTTTTTAATCTCAATGGGATTCTCCTGGTTAAATAAAGGTTAAAAAAAAAAAAAAAATGTATGTTGTCTTTTGCGAAAGTTTGCACATGCAACACGCCCATATTAATATCAAATAAGCGCATTAGCCTACTGTGACTTACATTACATGTTTTGCTGTATTAAGCATCAATGGCTTATAAAAGAGAAAGACTGCGCAATCTCTTCATGTCATCTTTTCACTTCACGGAAACACAAAAATATTACACAACATACAAAAAATGTATTTTACAGTCATGGCCAAAAAGTTTGGCAGTGACATAAATGTTTTGTTTTGCAAAGTCTGCAGCTTAAAGCCTGTCTCACAATGTGCGATTTTGGACAAAATTTTATTATCTGAGACAAAAATTTTAAATCCTAAAAAAATCCTAATCGTAGGCTAAAATCTGTAGTCTTTGATCGTTGGTTTGACATGTTCACCAACAGTCGACTAATGGTTGTTGAGATCGAATTTTTCTGGCAGTGTCAGAAGATTAGGCACACAGTCCTGCAGTGTGACTTCTACTAAGAACATCAAACTGTCTTCGATTTTCAAGACAAGCCGTGATAAGAATTAGTGCTAGAGATTTCTTCTAAATGCATTAACTCCAACTATCAGATGCGAAGCACTCTTAGCTACACGGCCATTGGCTAGAACTGTCTTGCTTATGTGTGGGGGTGATTGACTCCGTTCAGGGCTTATCATTACTGCTATCACTGCGGGATTTTATACATTTCCCATATACTTCTTAGCTGACTTAATGTTGAGTTACCGCCTCGAGAAGGGAACGTCTCTGGTTACTATCATAACCTTGGTTCCCTGAGAGGCAGGAACGAGACATTAGGTTAGCCGCTGTGGTCGCTGTTTGATCAGCTGTGCTAGAGTTCAGTCGTGATTCTGACGTAATTTTCGTGCCCATGCAATTTATACTGGCCACCTGCCAATTTAACTGCAAAATTTAACAATAATGAAGTGAATGCGAACTTTTATCATTTGTAAGCTGTAATTGTTTACACAATCTATTTTAAAACATTCCAGCACAAAAGAAGAGATGAGAGCAAATAACAAAACACAGCTTTGACAAAGAATAATCTATATTTAATTTATACAGTGGACACACTCAGAAGAATTTGGCAAAGAGTGGAACCAGACACTAGGCCTCATTAATCAATCTAACATAGAAAAGAGTGCAGATCTGTGTGCACAAATCAATGTATGACAGAATTCACACGTGATTCGTGAACATTCATATGCTGCAAATCTCATCGTACGAATGCTTGTATGTTGATTAATGTGGCGGCTTAAAAAAACAATCATCATTTGAATATAACGCCCTTAAAAACACCCTGGTTTAGAAGCCTTGCACCTAGAGTTTACATCATGGAGAAATGAAACCCAGAAAAAAAAAATTAAGTAATCTTCTAAGAGAAATTGATCTTACTTCAAAAAAAAAAACTGTTAGGCTACATTAATTTATATCTATATACTGGTAAATATAAACACAATAGCCTATTTAATTGCCTTTATTTAACAACAAATATTTTGAATTTAATGGTACTCAGAACAGAACAATAATGAAAAACAAGTAATTATAAAAACATATATTAAACTATTAAATAAAACACAAATTAGGCTAGTGGCATTTACTGTACACAGCATTCAAGCAAAACTGAAACGTTTCCATTTTTGCCATATTTGTAACATTTGGTTGCTAAACTATTCATTATGTAGCCTAAACATGGCTTTATAATTCACTCATGCTCCAATATCCATGTAAAATCCTTCACATGGGCAAAAATTTAGTTTGAGTGCTGCATGCTGATTTTACGGCAGACCTTTTATATAGGTGGAAATCCTATGCTGTGTATTATAAATAACAACGTTTTATACTTTAACTTTGAAAAAAGTAAAACAACACAAACGGGGCAAAAATCCATTTTAGGTTTAGAAACATTTTGAGTCTCCTCCTCCCTTACCTTGCAGTGCTTTGGTCCAAATGCCTCCTTTCCTCTTCTACATCGCTAACAGTGTAGTGCCATTTTGGAGAATATCCGCAGCGTATGCTCTTCTGTGTAAGCCGTGCTGCCCGGATGCACTGTTGTTGTTCAGATTAAAGCGTAAATTCACATTGAAAACATTTTCTTGTGGTGAAGCTCACTCAGAATAGCGTACACAGTTAGCGTTCAGCAGAATTTCTCTCTTTTCTACAGTGATGTGGAGAGACACAGAGGAGACAAATTGTTGAATAAAGTTGTTGTTTGTGTTTTCTTCGCATACAAAAACTATTCTCATCACTTCATAACATTATGGTTGAACCACTGGTGGCAGATGGACTATTCTGATGATGTCTTTCATACTTTTCTGGTCCTTGGCAGTGTATTTTACTTGGCAATCAATGGGACAGTCAAAAGCCTCCCGGTTTTCGTCCAAAATATATTAAATTGTGTTTTGAAGACGAATGATGCTTTTAAGGGTTTGCAATGACATGGGGCTAAGTGATTAATGACAAAATTTTCATTTTGGGGTGGAGTTATCCTTTAAGACAATCTGACATAGGGCTATTCCATATAATTTTATTACATACAATAAAGCAATATACACTGTGATTCGTTAACACGTAGGCTACCTGGGAGCTTGCTGTTGTTCGTATAAGCTGGAACAGATTACAAAAGCGAATTTGTTGGTATACGGATTCAAAAAGGTACGATTTACAAAATTTGAGCACATGGATTAGAAATGTGTGGGTATGGTTTATTAATCCGTGGGCACGATTTGTTAAACTGAGGGAACAGTCTATGAATTTGTGTATGGTTATGGTTACCACAGATTTATTTATTGAATATTTCTTCCTAGAGGTGACTCCATAATATTCTAAATGTTGACAGGATTTGAAAATAACTATTTATTCAATGTTTTTTAAATATATTTGTGTAGACTTAATATAATATGTCTTCTCAAAGCAGCAATTAAATGAGCTCAAATGAAATATTTTTGCCCTTCCAACATTTTGATAATTTGATTTTTTTTTTTTTACAGTGTAGTTAATTTAGGCATCAACTATATCTTAAAACTCTCAGAAACGTCTCAAAATTAGCAACTAAGCATTAAGAAACACAAAAGATGAAACAGGATGGAGGTTTAAAATTTTAATATACATGAAAGTACATTCATGGTTTGAGGAAAAACATCAACATAAGTTCAATACAAGCTTTGGTCCACTTTATATGTACATCATTACCAAATATCCAATGACATGATGAATTGTGTACAAATGACTACACTGTTGAGGGTATTTCTGCTGATCCTTTATTAGATGGCCATCTAAATTCTTCACAAACAAAGCATTTAAAGCAGCATTTTAATTTAATTTAATTGACTAGAAAATGGATATAGGCTATTCATAATGTGTGTTACTTCTTATGAAATGAGTCAAATTAGTTAAATAATTTAGTCTTTTGTTGATTCTGGTTAATGTAGAAACTATAAGACAATAGAGCAAATTGAATATGTTAAATAGTTCTGAAATATATAAATAAATCATGACACAAATTTCTGTATGGCACATTGAATTGTCCTGAACAGCAAATTATAAAGTTTTACATACTCAATAACATAAAATCAACAGTACAATTGTGTATAGTTTATATAGTGTTTGGAGCTGCAATGTGTCCAGGAGATTTTCAGATACTTTAGCGATTTTATACTGTATATTTCAGCCTCATGAATGGAAATTTTGCCATATGTGACTTTGTATTTATGGCAGGTCTGTTGTAAATGCTTTATTGCGAGCAGTCCAGATATCAGCTTTATGTTAAACAGCTGACTGACCTCAGGCACACTCCACTCATTGTGGCCAGCAAAATAAAAAGAAAATGAGAAAAAAGTATTGATCCACATAAAAACCTCAAAGCAATTTTCTAAAGGTGTATTGCTGGAATATAGCTTTTCCTCATTGCAGGCTGTCCAGTCAATAACTGACTCTCCAATATGTGAAAACCAGAGAGAGGAAAACTACTGATGCTTCTGAAAAACACCATATCACACCATAAATATCTTTGTAAATGGTGTCTGACTGTTTAACTTTTCCAGGTGAATGGCTATAATGTTTTTTATGGCCACACATTAATGCATTTCACTCTTGAATCAACCCTACTTTTGGGAAACTCAAGCTAGTATAGTTAAAACATAAATTTCCCCACTCAGTCAGGCCCTAAAACCACCATGGACCATTTCAGCAAAACACAATCAATTAAATCAATAAGAATAAACTTGCAGCTATACAGTATGTGTCAGAAGTGAACAAACGTTATATAGTCAGTGTGCTATCAGTGCTATGGTGTGATGAGTGCTTTGCTTGACACATCAGAAGAGCATTGTATCTCTGAGGACTTAAAGGGTTAGTTTACCCAAAAAATGAAAATTAAGCCATAAATTACTCACCCTGAAGTCATTTTAGGTGTATATGGTCTTCTTCTTTCATATGAACCAAGTTGGAGTTATTTAAAAAATTGTCTTTGATCTTTCAAGTTGTTTGATGCCACTCAGCCGGTGTTACACTGCATTAGTCTTTGAGAAGTTTAATAAAAAGCCAATCCATTACAAAAAAAGTCTCTCACATGGCTCCAGGGTAATAAAGGCCTTCTGTAGTAAATCGATGCATTTTTGTAAGAAAAATATCCATATTTAAAACATAATAATCATTTTAATAATGCATGCTCTCACTGTTGTGAATGAAGCAATGACGTATGAGGTCAGCTTTGTGCAAGCACCATTCAGAAATCATGCATGCAAAAAACACAGCGGAGCGATCAGAACAAAACAACGGTCACTTATTAGAAGTACAAAACATGGATTTGTAAAGAAGAATGTCGGAGGATTTCCATATAAGCCAAGAAGAGACTGTTTTTTCTTTGCTAAAGTAAGGAAAGTTTGCTTTATTTTACTCATGTTAACAAACGTTGGTTTTCAGGAGACTCACCGGCGCATGCGCAGCGCTGACCTCATACGTCATTCCCCGGAGCTGCTTCTGTTTTACAACAGTGAGCGCAAGCTAGATTTTAGTGATTATTACGTTTTTAATATGGATATTTTTCTTACAAAAACGCATGGATTTGCTACAGAAGGCATTTGTTCACCCTCCAGAGCCATGTGAGAAACTTTTTTTTTTTTATTGATTAGCTTTTTATTAAAATTCTCTTTGACTGATGCAGAACAACACATGCTGAGTTTCATCAAAAGCTTGAAAGATCAAAGACAATTCTTAATATTACCCAGACTGCATTCGTATGAAAGAAGAAAGTCATATACACCTAGGATGACTACAAGGTGAGTAATTTATGGTCTAATTTTCATTTTTGGGTGAACTAACCCTTTAACTGTAAAATAACTAAGCGGTATGAAAATAATAAATGAATATCAAGCTGTATATCATCAGTGAGAACTCAGGCCTTGTCTTAAATTATGCCCTTACGTGGATCTGTGCCAGAGGATGTTATGTTTGTCATGCATTTGTTGTCTTCTATGTGTCCTTTCGCAACCTTCACAGCAAATTACTTTTTTGGAGCTTATGTGGCATTATGTCACTAAAATATAGATTATGAGGAGAAACACAAAAATGAGGTTGTCAGTTGGGACAGGGCAATAGCAGCATGTAATGGTTGGCTGTACAGTGACATAAACCTGTACATTGTTTTAACAATCCTGCCACAAGAAAAATATGTAAGGATGGTAAGATATGTATCTGTATAATGAGTATACCCTTGTTAAAAAGAAATAAACTTTAGCAAACACTTATGAGAGCATTATTAAAACATTTAAAACATTATACTTAAGTGTGACCTGAATGTGTACTGAAGTTAATTGAATGGTCATTGCAATTAAATGAAAATGTAAATAAAATACTTACATATTTACATTTATATTAAATGCAATTATTTATGAAAGTACTTTAAAAAAAATATCCTTATATGTTATTTCACAATTGCGTCTGATGTTTTTGAAATATGGTTACTGCATTTATGTTAAACTATAACATACTTTAATGTCATCACTACTGAAACCGAAAAATACTTGTAATGATGAACTTGCAATTTAGAACATTTACAATATACAAACTTGAAATATAATATTTAATACCTTTTAAATTATGGACATTTACTTTTTGTGCTTTAAAATAAATGTTCTTATTTAAAGCATAACAAAAAAATTTTAATTATGTTTAAACAAATTTTTTTATAAAGTGTACTTAAGTGTGTTAGGAATATAGTCATGAAAGTGAACTCTTTTTTTAATACACTTAAGTGACTTTTTATTTCCTCAGTAATATATTATCATCAAGTAGAGTTGTTTTGTGTACTTTGAATATTTTAAGAACACTCCAAGCTCACATTCATTTCAATTAAGCACACTTCTTTTTTACAAGGATATACTAAACTAAGTGGCAACATAATCTAAATCAGTGACGTGAATACTAGAAATTTCCAATAAAGTTGATTGATCATTTCATACATATTACTTGACATCTAACAGAGTGTGTCAAAGTGTTATTATTCTAAGTACTAGTTGAAACATTATTTACAAATGCTTCTTACAACATGTACATAGTTTAGTATAGATCCACAGTCCAGTGAAAGTGCAAATGAAGAACTGAATCTATAATTCACTTGGATATCTCTGGCAAATAAAGCCTTTCTATGAAGGACACAGTGTGTTTATATTGACTAACATTTAGATCATTTAAACAAATTACACCTCTCACACAGAGCAACAAAATGTGTAAATTTTTGTACATATCAGTTTAAAATAGGATACATTCTACTAATAATCAATGACAGAATGTGCTTATATAGTCATGATGACGTATAATAACAACTGATTTTAAATGTACACGTTATACACATATTGCTAGTTCTTTACGTTCCTTTAAAGAAATAGTTAACAATAATATACTCATGTTCACAATGTTCCAAATTGGTATAACTTTCTTTCCTTTGTAAAACACAAAAGATTGGTCTTTAATTACAACAAATAGCAACCAAAGCTTTCAAACTTCATAAAGAATGACAAAATAACATAAAAGTATTCCATACGAGTCATGTGCTACATTTCATGTTTTTTGAATCCATACTATGTTCATTAGAGATTGAATCATTACTCTGAGCCAGATGTTTACAATGAATGAGTTACAGTGAATCAGATCAAAATAGCTGTATGAATGATCCATTTGCAAATCAAACTGATCTGTATCATTTTACTGATTCATACCAAGCTCACTGCATGATTTTTGGTTAAAATGACATGAATTACATTTCAAGGCATAGTCATATGTACTAGTTTTATGATAATTTTTGGTGCTTTTGTGTTTCACAGCAGAAAGAAAGTCACAGGATTGGAACAACATGAGTGATGATGACAGAATGTTTATTTTTAGGCAAACTATTCATTTAATGGTGAAAAGAACCAAAGAAGTCATTTCATTTTCTTTTTTTCTTTTTTTACCAAGTCACATATATTGAAAAAGACTTTGACAAGAAAAGGCCTCCTCCACTCAGTATTTCATTATAAAGTCTCTCAGAGAGAACTTTGCTCTAATTGGCAAAAATGGCTTTCTGTGCCATTGAGAACTCACCATATAATGGCCACAAAACCAGCATATTTAATTGGCCAAAGTCATTTTAGCAGTGGTTAAAACTGCAACGCAATTTGCAATGATATTTATCATGACATGGTTCTCCTCTGCAGAGCCCAGCTATAGTAAGCCTTTCCTTAATATGTTTCAGTCCATTTTTGTGTTTAAAGAAGACAAGTGGACATGTTTTAGCAATGAGAACTTGGAATGTCACAGATTTTCTCTGTTCAAACCTTAAAATCAGTCACTAATCTTGCACAGACTGACTGGCGGTGCTCTCAAGCCACCTCTGGACGCTTGAAATGTAGGTAGATACATAGCCTTATAGTCCATCCAGCACATTTAAATGGTCTCTTTCTGTTCCAAACTGTGTTTCTTGTGTGGTTGATAGGTGCTAGCAGAGCCATTGCTCAGGATAGACCCCTTAGTAATGCCTGTACTGACAGTGGACAAAGGAAAACTTTCATAACTCTCGGGTGGCCCCCAGCAGCGGCACCTGGAAAGCAACGATTTCAGCTCCTTCTGGAAGTTATTGTTTAGGAACCCATAGATCACTGGGTTCACACAGGTCGACGCCATGGCAGTGAGGTGACAAGCTGAGAAAATGGCGTCATGCTGACAGACTGGAATTGCTTCGTGGTTCCAGTCAAAAATCGTGTTGAAAACATTCAGTGGCAGCCAACAGAGGGCAAACGCGGCTACAATCGAGGCTAGCATGGCGTTAACTCGCTTTGAGCCTTTGGTCTTCTTCTGCCGCCCACCTCGAGCCCTTTCGACCATGTCTTTACGGCGACTCAGACGCAAAAATATGCGAAAATAACAGACGAGAATGAGCGCCAATGGTAAGCAGTATTGGCACAGCAGCAGCGTTGTGGTATAAGTCAGTCGATTCCCCTCAGATGGCCATTGTTCAATGCATATAAAGTGATCGCTGAAGGGATTGAAGGGAAGGCTGAGGTTGTGGAAGGGCGAGTTTGTGAGGATGTTGAACGAAAGGAATGGAAGGGAGATAAAACATGCTATGATCCAGATAACCGCGACAGCCAGGTAAGAGTGTCTGACGACTGGTTTCCAACCGGTGGGATGGATGATGAGCTGGTGCCTTTCCAAGGCAATGAGAACCATGGAGAAAATTGAAACTGTTACAGACATACACTGAACGAACGGCGTCACCTTACACAAAGCCTCACCCAAAATCCATCGATCCATAAGCGTGTAGATAATGGTGACTGGTAAACACACCAAGCAAACAAGGATATCAGAGCATGAGAGATTGACGATGAAGATGTTAGTCACATTGCGCATCTCCTTTTGTCGTGTAATGACCAAAACCAGGCAAGTGTTGCCCACCAGGCCCACTGCTAACATGGTGCTGTATGCTACGATGAGGAAAGTGGTGCTGCTGAGCGAGGTTGGACAGGCGGGATCCTCCAATAACCAAGAGCCGGAGCTGTTGTTCAGATGAGACCGCTCCATTGCCATCAGTTGCTGAATTTCTCTTGAAATGAACGATTTCAAGAGCACAGTCTGTCTGGTTTAGTCTCTTGAGAGGCGAGGAAATTAAGAGGAATTGTCCAACGCAAGGCTGCTCCTTCCAACACCAGTTTTCTTTTAGTGCCCAAGTTGTCTCATCTTATGTTTTTTGCATAGCACAGAACTGTTGATCTGAGAGACCTGAGGACAAAACAATAAAAAAATATCACTCAAGATTAGAGGAAAAAACCAAATCATGCGCAATCAAACTGGGACACATACTCCCTCAAGATATTTTGAATGCAGCTTCCAAATAATATAATGATTAAAACACACTCACACACAAATAACTGTTGTTCCAAAATGCGTCTAAGTGTAGTAGTCTATATGTAATAACATACAGCAACATTAAAACCAGACGAGGGACAACTGAACAGGCTTAAACTAAAGTAGGGGTGCTCATGAAGGACAGACAGGTGAGGACAGGGACTAAACTAGAGGAGAAGACAGGAGAACATCAACTGAAAGAAATCAATAACCATTAGCAATAATAGCAATAACCATTTTAATTTTAAACTTTATTTAATGGTGGAAACGGCCTTCTGTAAGTCTACATTTGGTCAGTCCAATCAAATTAGATCTTCCTGACACTTATACAGTCATATAAAAAAATAGGAAGCTTTTTGTTAGAAACCAGAACAAAATACAGACCTCTTCAAGTGAGCTATATTAAAAGTAAAGCAAAACTTATCTCTTTGTTCACAAAAATACCCTTATTAGAAAAACAGGACAGTGACAGACTGAAGCGCTTTGTTCTGTTCTTTGATATTTCTTTTGTTCTGCTCTTTTTGCCTTTCATTATTTCATTACTTAAACACCTTCTCTTCATTTCCCTCTTTGTATTCAGCAAATCCAACACCAAAGCAGTGAATTATGAAACATTCTCTGGTAAACCTCTTTTTTGGACAATCTAACCCCCAAAAAAGGCAAATATGTCACACAGGCAACAAATGCACCATACATTTTAACTCTGATTGCAGCTTGCGTCATGAATTTTTAATGCACCAGCAGCATGTAGCCTGATGAGTGTATATTTATAAGAAAAACATCCACATCGTAATAGCAGACGTCGTATCTCTAACAGAGAGGAATTCCATTCAGACAGCACAGTGCAAATAACAACATGATCATGCTCGAACGAAAGTGCTTGTGCTAATGCTTGACTTGACAAATGACGTAACCTGCCCACTTATAGCTGCCACTGTTGCTTTAGAGTTTGTTATGTGTTTTTAGAAATATTTTGCTGGTACCTTGAAGGTTTCTGGTTTGAGCCCCACAGCACCATTGTGCCACTGAGCAACACACTTGTTGCAACAAAGGCACAGAGACATATAAAAGGCATATATTCAACACTGGGAAACTCATAGTTGTCTGTAAAACAATTTGAGCAGAGAACCTGATAATTAAAGCAGCACTTACTCGCCCTCCTTCTCTCCATCTGTCTCTGATTTTGTGCATCCACTGACGCTTCCTGATTTCTTAAAGCACTCTGGCTTTCCAGTAATAGCTACTGAGCCTGCATGTAAGCACACTGGCAGGTGATGAATAACCAAGTAAGGTTTAACAATGGGAGAGAATCTAATTATGAGCAGAATCCAGCTGCTTTAAACCCATTTCATTTCCTGAAACCCATGTGAGATTACAGCTCAAATACATTTAGCTACATATAAGAATAAATCCTTTCGCTTTGGCCTCCACCCGTCTCTCTTTTGGCTAAGACAATAATGAGCCATTTATAGTAATACATTTATATAATTATAGTATGGCTCTATCGCAAATGTCTCCCAATCCTCCTCCAAATCTGCTATACACTGCATGGGCTACTAAAAAAAGGGTCGCACTTGTTAACAGTGTTTACAATTTGAAATTACAAATCAGACACTTTACTGGAGAAAGTGTGTTAATCAGAGAAACATCCCTGACTGAAGCGAATGAGCCTTCCAAGACTTAGACAGGAGAGGAAAAAGGCATTCAAACAGCCAAATGACATTTAACAGCAGACGCCAAATGCAATTATTGCATAAAGCCTGAGAGATTACATAATCACCATGACAATAATGGCTGTGATTGCTATTAATGAATAATTCATTAGATTATGTGCAGTGTCCTTTTTTTTAATCCACGAGTAAGAGTGCAATATTCCTCTTTCTGACTAGAAATGATACAAAGTCATTTTACAGTGTGCTTATTCTTAATCACAGTATTAACTATCTAATTATTTTGTTTTACATTATATATAACAAAATAAAATAGGACCTAAAAATGGTAAAGTGAAACATTTCCCTTTCTTTGTGTTTTCAGCCTTCGGTTCCCTTGTAACAAAAAATAAGTTCACTTGAGCATTTAAAAAGAGTTCTTCTAATGGAAATAATATACTTTAAAATAAGATGCTTAAGTGCAGACTGCATGTATTAGTTCAGATACTTGATTACATTTTATTTAAAATTAAAGTGTATTGTAGTTTACATTTATTGTAGAATTAAATTAGCAGAATTTTAGACTGATTTTTTTCACCCTAATTAAAATAATATTTTACTTTGGTTCATATGTATTGCTGAATGTACGGACAAGCATTTTTGATCAACTAAAACACAAATGTGTGTGTGTGTGTGTATATATATATATATATATATATATATATATATATATATATATATATATATATATATATATATATATATATATATATATACAACTGTAATTACCCATTTGAAATTATCAAGTTTTAATTCAGTGCATTTAAAATGTATAATCTTTAAATGCGTAAAATTGAGTAACACTCTTCAGTTCGAATTATAATCAAGAATTTCACATGTGCTTTAGTATGTTAGTTACCATGTCAAATTTTATTTCATATGATTTCAATGCACTTTAACACATTTAATTAGATATTATTACAAAGCAAACTTTTAAAAATTGTACTTAAGTGTTTTAAGAAACATAGTCATGAAAGTGTCTGTCTTTGCATACTTTTAAGATTTCAAGTGACTCCAATTGTAGACTACATTCCATACAATGAAACCTATTTTTTTTTAACAAGGTTTAACAAGCTAACAGCTTAGTCTAATATCTTAGGATAGCTTGGTTATTAAAAACTCTATTGACTAGGTAGAACAATGCACTACATTTCTTTGGCATTGAGAAACTTTTTCCCCAGAAAAACACGAAGCAACATAACACAAATTCTGATATACAACAGTTATACAAAAGTGAAAAGGGTATCTTTGTACTTAAAAACAAGACAGCGGAGGATGAACGGTCTTCCATCCATTATTGTTAATCAGTAAATATAATGGACATCAGCCATGTTTTAGCACTGACACGGTCAGATGAGCACTGTGAAGTTTCTTCGAAAATTCATCTTTTGGGTTCCACACGAAAATAACGTAACATACAGTAGGTGTGGAAAAACAAAAGGGTGAATAAATGATGCAAATTTCATGATTTCTTTAAAGAAAAACACCATCATCCTCTTTATGGAGACATTCATCTAAATAGAAATAACTAGCTGCAGGTTAATTAATATAGATCCCAGAGGGTTATTGAAGTTAACTTACAAGTGACAGTAAATCAATCACAGAGTCTCAGCCCAGATGTACCTCACATACGGCAGATAAGCGGTAATAAAGTTCATTATTGCCCCCTCAGTCCCGCATCTCTAACCAGTCCTCTCTAAAGGACACTGATTGTTTTCAATTAGGACACTAGACAGAGAATCTAGTGCCAATGAATCTCCTCCTGAGTGAGAGTGTGTTGCAATGAAGCTGAGATGCTCCGTTCAATTTCTGAGACAAAGAGCTCATGATGCACCACTGGTTGCACACAAAGGTTCAAATCTCAACAACATCTTCCCCACAGAGCTCTCAATTCAGTCTCCACAACTCCTCCATTCTCAAATATACAACACAACAGGACAGAGAGTTCTGACTAGATCAGACGTACTGACACCTTAACTGACAACAAAGGAAAATCCCATATTCATTATCTCAGAAAATTAGAATATTACTTAAGACCAATGCAAAGAAACGATTTATAGAAATCTTGGCCAAATAAAAAGTATGAAAATGAAAAGTATGAGCTTGTACAGCACTCAATACTTAGTTGTGTCTCTTTTCCCTGAATGACTGCAGCAATGCGGCGTGGCATGGAGTCGATCAGTCTGAGGCACTGCTCAGGTGTTATGAGAGCCCAGGTTACTCTGATAGTGGCCTTCAGCTCTTCCGCATTCTTGGGTCTGGCATATCGCATCTTCCTCTTCACAATACCCCAGTTTGCTGGCCAATTAATAACAGGGATACCATGGTCCTTAAACCAGGTACTGGTAACTTTGGCACTGTGTGCAGGTGCCAAGTCCAATATTCAAATTTTCTGAGATACTGAGTTTGGGATTTTCCTTAGTTGTCAGTTATCATCATCAAAATTAAAATAAATAAATATTTGAAATATATCAGTCTGTGTGTAATGAATGAATATAATATACAAGTTTCACTTTTTGAATGGAATTAGTGAAATAAATCAACTTTTTGATGTTATTCTAACAATTTCTTAAAAAAAAAAAATACACATTTTTTGATGTTTTTTTTTTTCAGCATGTCCACAGTTTCCAAAACAAAATGCACCTTCTGCGGAAAATGCATTTAAAGTAAAAACCATGATTTGATTTTAGCTTTTTGAAATTATGAAAATTATGAAAATATATAAACTGGGACTAGGTAAAAGAAGGGAGAACGCAAATTCACTCTCTGACAGTAGGTGGTGCTTATGGAACAGCCGCAGTACAACGTTTCCTTGGTTACTGCTCTAAACAAAGCAGTGCTGCACTTATAAACAAAACAAAATATACCATCAGTCTATCAGTTCCCCTTGAGATACATTCAGGCAAAATGAGCCCCAACTAAGTATTCAGTGCATTACATGTTCATACTTCTCATGTTGATACTTTTCAGTTGACCAAGATTTCTAAAAATCCTTTCTTTGTATTGGTCTTAAGTAATATTCTAATTTTCTGAGATACTGAATTTGGGATTTTCCTTAGTTGTCAGATATAATCATACAAATTAAAAGAAATAAACATTTGAAATATATCAGTCTGTGTGTAATGAATGAATATAATATACAAGTTTCACTTTTTGAATGGAATTGGTAAAATAAATCAACTTTTTGATGATATTCTAATTATATGACCAGCACCTGTATACAAAACTGGAAAAAAGCAAGTTGTTCTGTTTAAAAACAGAAGTGCATTATGAACCTCAAAGTCAATTACGGTTTCTACAAAAATATTAAGCAACACAACTGTTTAAAATATTGATTATAATAATAAATGTTTCTTTCAGAGCCCCGCACATGACATGCAAGAAAGAATAAGTAAAACATGCACACGATTACTATTGCGTTCACTCAATTTACTAAAACATGCACACGATTACTATTGCGTTCACTCAATTTACTATTGCGTTCACTCGATTTATCGCACAATTATTTCACAATCACAAAATTTTGCACAATTTATAAATCAAGTGAACGCAATAGTAAATCAAGGGAATGCTATAGTAACCGTGTGCACGTTTTATTACATTGAGGGAACGAATTAGTAAATCGTGCACACGATTTAGCCTTATATTTTTTCCTGCGTATCATGTGCGGGGCTCGGTAGTTTCTTGAGCAGCAAATCAGCATATTAGAATGATTTCTGAAGGATCACGTGACACTGAAAATCCAGCTTTCCAATGCACAAATAAATTACATAATAACATATATAGAAATAGAAAAGAGTTCATTTAAATTGCAACAGTTTATTACAATATTAATGTTTTACTGTATTTTTTATCAAATGCATGAAGCCTTGATGAACTTCAACATTTCTGAAAAAGGTGGCAGATATCTTCGCTCATACCGTGCCACTGAAATGAATGGGAATGCCAGTGGATCTCTCCAGGTATTATAGAGCTGATGGTTAGAAACTAGCTGCAATGCTCCAAAAAGCTTCCTTAAGATGAATTTCCAACAGGGCTCTGAGCTCATTTGGACTTTGCTAGAGCAGTAGCTGAGACCAGCTGAAACTGCAGGTCCCTGTTGACCACAGACTTCTGTTTTGCCAGAAGTGCAGGTATGAATTTTTAAAAGGTGCTTTGTGAGTTCATGGCTATGAAAGCAAAATGAAGTAATGCTGATACTCAATGTACTTATAATTTAACACAATGGCTTTTTTTTCCCTGTAATGTGATAGTATACTGTAGTACCTAGTGTGTGTTTGGAGAGAAAAGTGACATTGCATATTATTTCAGCATTGGAAAACATGCCACAGCATGCAGGTTTTGCCATCGCTCTGTGACACTTGAGCTTCAGAAACCTCTGTATTAGCATGCAAAACGCAAAGAATGCCTATATTTATAACAGAGCTCGCCACGGGCAAACACACCCTGTGATGGGGGGGGGGGGGGGTTCAAGATGAGCTTTTGCTTTGATAGATGTCAGATGTGGCACATCCGACAGTGCTACAGTCAAAAGAAAGCATCCCATAAACATGCATGTTTTATTAAAGTTAATGAACAGTGTCATGGTGTGATGTGTGGACAGACATTCATTAGCGGTTTCATAATCTAAAGGGGAAAAATCATGATTTGCATTCAAATACAGCACGTTTTAAACATCTGTGCCTTTTGAGCATTTACTGAGAAGAAGAACAGCATGAGCTTGACTGAACCGTGGGGTTCAAGAATCTGACACTGCTTTAAACATCTGGGGATTATGTCCTTTAGATCCTGGTTTAGGACCAATTAAAAACAAAGAAAAGTTCAAATGAAGTTTTAAAATTATGATAAAAATAAAATAAACAACCACATTAAAAAATGACAATTAATACTTTAAATATAACATTAAGTAAAATGAATAATAAATTGATTAAACAATAAATACAAAATATTTATTAAATAAATACACTATTAAAGATTCTGCACCACTTACATCAATGCTGGTCATTAAATAGGTAATTCTGTTTCAATGGTAAATTTCTTATACAAAGAGTGAGATGTTCTTGCTTCCATTAAAGCAGAGGTTTCTGATCTTTTGCAATGGGCTCATAAATATGATTATCCTCATGCGAGAGACCCACATCCTAAATGAAAAAAAAACCCAATTCATATTGTGAAAATGGTCCTTCTTCATCAGGGACATGATTATTTGTAACTATGGTCATATCGTATGCAACAAAAAGCACTGGATAAAATTAGAAGACAATAAAGGTTATATAAGAGACACATCTCAAAATCTCACTTCAGTTCTTTTTCTTAAAGGCACTTGATCTCCCAAAGGAACTTCATCTGAAAAGTTCAGGCTGTATTCCCTCTTCTCAGATCTTACTTCACCACTATAACGCGAGAAACAAACTAGTTTTAGATCAGAGAGGCAGCCATCAACTGAATGTGTCAAAGATGAAAGGTGGCTCCTGCTGCACCTGCACTCTATCAGCCATCTCACTTTCAGACTTCTACACGTTTTAACAGAGAGTAGTAGGAAGACGGCTAATAGACCTTATTTTGATGCCAAAACCATATATGCGACAGCCAACACAACCAATCCTTATCTTGCCAATCTTCAAGCACTGAAAATCAACCATCAAGTCAAATTGAAATGTATCACATGTCAAGTCTGATGAACTGTGGATAAAAGCAGTAATAAAAAAAAACTAAGAATCTGTAGAAATAAGCAAATGATAGAAAATCTTCACTGTCAAACCATGCCGAAGTTGATCTAATCTGCATTCAAACATCACAGTACATATATAGCTTACGTTTGTTCTTTTTTTGCACTATTTATAACTGCATGCCTCTTATCTAACAGGTATCTTTATTTTTCATGTCTTCGGCGGGTGATAATGAGTCGAGTTGAGTGTGAAAAAGCAGCACTTGCCCATTTCTCCAGCGAGTGTGAAGACAGTGCATGAGAATCAAAGCTTCTGATGCATCAGCGTTTGCGTCTGTCTTTGATACCTTGGGTTGTTAGGGATTTATGAAGTTAGAAACAGCTCTAAAGGGAAATACAGCCCAATTATAATGAGGACAGCCAACCGGTTATGAATATCTAGCACTCATAATATTCACATGGTGGAAATGACTTTGAGCATTCACTCGTTGAGGTGTTTTTATTTTTTTTTATTTTTTTCAGAATAGAGCACTTGTGTTAAGAGGCTGACTCTTACTGAAAGAGCTATTAGCGTGAGATGAAATTATATTTACATCTTTCCATCATAATAAATGTGAAAGCATGAATAATGGCTATGAGACTGTAGCAAATCCTGGCGAACAGAGATTCAGGTCTTCTTTGCTGCCTTGAATGAGAATGAGGTGATACAGTAATTAAGCAAATCAAATTCATTTATTCAGCATACTTTGTTTATATGACTAATAAGCATATCTGAACTACGAACAACAAGCATGCACAAATAAATGTTTATTAAATGTACCTTCATCTGTCTTGCAACACACCTATACAAGCTCTCTAAGAGTTGTCATTAAAATGAACAAAATAGAACAGAAAATCAGGAGAATAGAACAAAAGAGAACAACAAAAGAACAGGACAGCAGCATAATTTAACAATATAGAAAATAACAGAAAAAAACAACAGTCGAATAGAATAGAATAGAATAGAATAGAATAGAATAGAATAGCAGGACAGCATTATAACATAACAGAATTAGTCAATATAGAATAGAACAGAATGAGCCAATGAGGAATAGAATAGAATAGAATAGAATAGAATAGAATAGAATAGAATTGAATATCGATTATTTTAACCATAAGATCACTGACAGGAGTGAACGGTGAACAAATGATCCGATCGGAACATCATCGAGTCTCTAACGTCAAATACGACTTAGAAAAAAAAGTATGTAACACCTTTCAGCCTCTGCATCCAGGAATGAGCGAGGCAGAATTCATAAATGCCAGAATATAAAGATCATTTTACCATGAAACGAAGACGCTAAATGTTTCGGTAAGTTCCCTCCATTAACACGCGTTTGTGAAACTCTGCTCAGGCGCATCTTACCGTGTGTGACAGGCGCAAATCCCGTCTCCGTGACCGTGGCTCTCAGACGCACTGTTCTCCTCGGTGCAGGAGTAACTGGTGGTTCGAGGAGCTGAGGTTTATCAACCAAACCTGAGGCGCAAGAAGGAGGTGTCTCCAGATCTCCCGCGCTCGCTCGAGAGGCTCGTTCGCACATGGACTCGGTCTGTCTGTTGACATCGACTTCACTTCCAGAGACCGATAAACTATACATAATAATAATCACTGATAAATTGACCCAATTATATTTCCTTTGTATTTCCTTATTTTCCTAATTGAAACCTGAAACTGAAACCACACTGAAACTGCAAATAAATAAATAAATAAATAATAATATATATATATATATATATATATTTTTTTTTTTTTTTTTTTTTTTTTTTTCGCGTGGAACTGTTTGTACATGTTGAAGGTGATATCTATTTAATAAAATTATGGAAGTTATGAAATGTCACCCATGCTTTCATGTTAATTATGCATTTTCAACTATTAGAGAGATGAGTCCACCAAAACAAGAAAATGCTGTCACCCCTCAAGTTTCTTTCTTTTGAGAAACAATTTACAATTTGAAAACTGTTGGTTACCAACCAGTTTTGGTTCCCATTCACTTCCACTGTATTAAACAGAAGTCAAAACAGAAAATGCTCGGTTACCAACATATTTAAAAATATCTTATTTTGTATTCCAGACAACAAAGACAGTCACACTGGTTTGGAACAGCATTAGGTTGTATAAATTTACATTTTGGGATGAATCCCTTTAAAGGGGATGAGGTCTCTCAGACAAAAAGGTCAGATGTCACTGGATGATAAAAACTCCTTACAGCTCAAATGAATGTTGCTTGAAAGACTGCGTCTTGTTCTCCAAATGTTTCAGGAAACACTTTAAAACCAACTCTGTGCTTTTTGTTGTTTAAAACGAATAATCAAACTAACAGTTATGTAACAGATATCAATAATGGGTTCAATGAACTGCACACATCATGTGCAAACATATTTATTTTTTTATTTTTTTTAAAGGTTGGCTTTAATAGATGATTTAATGACAGCAAGTCATTTATACTAAGAATAATGGATGGCTTCGTAATTGCCAAAGTAATGCATTTTTCACAACTCAGATTTGGTGTTTTATAAATTAAAAACATACAATCTCAGAATAAGCATATAATGTATAACAGAAGCCATTCTGGTATGTCCCATAAACAACCACATTAAGACACAATTAATCTTAAGACATCAAGGAAATAGAACGCTTATATAGCCGGTGGCACACTCCCATTAGAGCAGTGTCATTAAACACACACTGTGTTTTCTGAAACAATCCATATTACTCTTACAGAGCCTTCTTGTCCAAATGTTCTGCAGGTTTTATCTGGACCTACCTGGGGCTTCCTGGTGCTCTAGTAATTGACATTTCCAACTGATGTTGTTTTTCCATTCACAGACCTCTACTCAGAATGCTCTCTTCAAATCTTTATACTTCTTATTTCAGGCCTACAAATGTGAGAGACAGTGACGTACGTTGGTTTGAGTCTGTTTGAGGCTGCTGTGTGGATTCATACCTTGACGTTGTTACATGGTGGTAATGTTCCTCTAAGCCACAGGACAAAGATTTATTTAGCCAAGATGTTCATAGATTAACATCTTATGTGGATCAAAGATGAAAAAAAAGTCCTAAGTCCAATTCTCTATCTAAATAAAAGGGAATGATGGCTGATAAGAATGTTGTGCAAGCCTCTTTCCCCATCCTAACCTGGTTTTATGACAATAACATTGTTTTTGGACAAAAATGAGGTAGATTCGGCTTGGTGAAGTCAAGGTAAGCCCAGGGTGCTCACAGTTCTGATATCAGGTATATTCATCATTAAAGGACAGGATATATATATATTTTTTTTAAATATACTCCAATAACCTTTGCTTTGAAAAATCTTTTATTACAGTGTACTTTGAGCAAAAATTGGTGTAGGATTTACTTGGAAACAATTTTCAATAATTGCAAAGAAATGGCAAGCAAGACTGAACTAGTAGAAAGATTAAAATAGTATTTTTGTAAATGTGTGTAGTAATCTGTTTTATTTATATAAAAAATCTGGTTTTACAGTTTTGTATTTTGCCAACAAAAATTTGCCAAAACAATGGGTAAATATGATGTATCTCAAGGCAGTAAGGTTTTACCATGATCATCATAATAATGAACACTTCAAAAAAAAAAAAAAAACTACCAAACCATTTGTTATTTTTATTTCATTTATCTTCTTTGAAAAATGACTATGAAAATGTTTTGTTGTACGCAAGTATCTATGGCATTTATTATGTAGTTAATCTTTAGAAAGTAATGAATAACCACATCAGTGTGGAATAAATTCGTTCTGCCACAATATTAGAAATTTGACTTCTCTGTCAATGACATGGCATTCTTTTCTCCTGACAGCTTGTCATTCAGAAAGTGAGCAATTAACTAATTCCATTATGTATATTAACTTTGACACACGTCACATTTGTCAAAAATAGATCCTTTAAAGCATTCATAAACACTACAAAATAACTTCCACGGCCTCTCTTCCTCGGCCTACATTTGTTGCTTCCTAAATTGGCCGCAGTGTATGAAATGAGGCTTATCCAGAGTCGTCTGTGTGGCACTGCGGGGGAGTCTCCACGTGGTCTCCACATTCATCCCACGAGAACGGGATGTTAACACGGTGCAACACCTAACTCCCATTCTCTCTGTGAGTCAGACTGGAGCGATACCAAAGAGCAGCTAGAATCTACCTCTCAGACGATGCAGTGCATGCAGGGGCCAGAGATGCTCACAAGTCTCTGAGCTAGAGTCCAAGTCAAGTCTCAAGTCTCTGAGCTAGAGTCCAAGTCAAGTCTCAAGTCTCTGAGCTAGAGTCCAAGTCAAGTCTCAAGTCTCTTTATTATATTAAGTCTCTGGTTATAATAAATGTTGCATCACGTACAGCGACCCATCCAAGCTGCTTAGAACACTGCATAGCTATATATAAGGAATTCCAAGCATGTAATATGTTATTTTGACAACTCTATTTATTAGCATACAATATCAACTTTGATTTTGTTATATAATCAGTGTAAACAGGCTATTGCAACATGACAAAAACACCAAGAATGCTTTACTTTTAAGTTAATATCTGTATTTTGCATTTATGGATTCAGTAATGGCCTTCTGTCTGTCCTGGCTGTATAGCTGCACACCTCTTGTCTGGCTTAAGAATGAACAAAGCTACGCTGACTTATGTTATTCATACAATACCTACTCACAAATAAACATCAAAAACAAAGCCGGCTGCAATGAATTTCTGTGCAAAACAGCTTTTACTACAAACACTTCAACACAAGAACATTGTTATCACACAAGAACATTTTGATAGAGAACCAAAAATATTTAAAGTAGATAAAATTAGAATAAATAAAATGGAAATGTCGACATACTATTACTACTGTAAACTTTGCAAATAGGACATCAGCCCCTTCAAGTCAATGAACAATAACAAAGTGGGCTGCAATGAATATCTGTGCAAAACGTCATGGCTCCGCTCCTTCCCAATGACAGAGGCACGCAGGTTTTTTTCCACTGGAGTACTCACGTGAAGGATGCGTGCACAACTAATAACTAATATCATCATGCTATAAAGGGTTGGCCTGCGAGGGTGTGCCCCTCCCCCTATAACTGTTCTGTCTCGCGGAGGAGCTCATTTGTGTGCATCTGTGTGAAACACGCGCTCTGAAACACGCATAAGAAAAAAGAGCGACAGAAAGAACGGCTCCCCTCCAGCCGTGACTCGGCTCCCATCGTTCATGTTTATGAGCCGTTCAAAAGAATCGGTTCGTTCGCGAACGTCACAACTCTAACAGCGAGCTCATCTGACGTTTACTAAAAATTAACATTGTTCACGAGTCCCGGAGCTCGAGTCCGAGTCGAGTCTGAAGTCTTTCGAGGACGAGTCTCAAGTCGAGTCTGAAGTCACTGTTTGTGCGACTTAAGTCGCACTCGAGTCCGAGTCTCAAACTCGAGTCCCCATCTCTGGCAGGGGCCAAAACACGGCACACAGTATTCACAATTATGACTGACTGATATTAGGGTGTTGGTCCCACTTAATATAATTTATATTAGGTGGCCTTAAATATGAAGTACAGTGTACTTATTGTTAGGGATATGCCAGGTATCAGACAGGGCAACTTGTGCTTTTAGGGTGCAAAATTTTAAGTATTATTCATTCAGTAACTTTTCACCATGCCTAAAAGTAATAGTAGAAGTGTAACTACAGTATAGGTAATTACAGAAATGAATTACAGATTTAATTAAACACATGTATTTTAAAAAATGTAAGTGCAATGTAAAAAAATCTTTGTATAAAATAAGTATGTTGTATCAAATATTAATTTAAATGCATATAAGGTCAGATTTTTTTTTTTTTTTTTTTTTTTTTTTTTAACTGATGATTCATTTGTTCCTACCAGATTCCTAAATATGTTGTAATATTTTGGTTGTTTATTTCCCTTCTGAAAAATAAGTACACCTAAGAATGTTTTTAAAAGAGTCCTTATAATGGAAATGGCATACTTTAAAAGTGTGAACTGAATATAGTGTTTCCATACACTTAATTGCATGTTATTTACAATTAAATGAAAATTAAAGAGTGCTTTTGACCCACTTAAGTAGAACTTAAATCCAACTTTACGTTTCATTTCATAATTACATCTATTGTCTTTAAAAAAGTATACTGTCAGATGTACTGACAGTTATTTATGGTCAATTAATATACTTATTTAAAACATGACAAAAGATTAAAGCAATGATTAAAAATTTGCTTTAAAGTAGGAGATTTACATTAGACATTATTGCAAAGTTATTTTTTTTAAAAGTGCACTTAAGTGCACGAAGAAACATGTCCTGAAAGTGTGCTCTTTTTGCATACACTTAAGTGGCCTTTAATATTATTATGATAAGATTTGAAGTGCAATACAAGTGCACATTCAATAGAATTAAGCATAAAAAAAATAAATAAAAAAAACATTCACAAATGATTCCAGAACTTTGTGCATGTAAAAATAAAATGTCAAGCAACCACTCAGAATATCCTGGCAACCACACAATAATACCCTGGCAACAGTTTTTGCACAGGCACCACTCACATTTTCTTCTGAAAAACATCCAGAGGACAACATAGAAGTATAAATTGTGACTGAGTTTTTAGTTATGGTTATATATCCATATATATGTCATTATCCGTCTCTGCTTCTGTCAATTCTAAGCTTGAAATGGGAGTTGTATTGGATTATTGGATGAGATATTTCACTGTAGAGCCATAATTGCAAGCTTCAGTTCAGTCTGCTCATTCTGCCCATAGTCAGACAGAGCGATGAGAAGAAGAGAGTGTGAGAATGTGTTTCACAGTGAGAGTGTGTGTTTGTGGATGTGTGAACGAGTGCAAGTGTGTGACGCTGCGAGGTTTCCTGAAGGTGAGAGGCGTGATAGACAGTTTTGTGGAGGGTGAGCTGAGGCTGGATCAGATCTCATCAGAACATCAGAGGAAGGAAAAAAATAAAAAAAAATCTTCAATCAACATGTCTGCAGTATTGTGGCATTGATAACTAAATAAATCATAGTTCATGTAATGCTAATACATGCAAAAGGCACTTTTTCTATAATACAAATAACATTCTAACATTTACATTTTTGAATGTTTAAATTTATTCACATAACAAATTCCATGAAGAGCCAAGTAATATATTTAGATTCTGTAGATATCTCAAAATAAAATGAAACAAGCAATTGTAAGAAAGTAGAAAAAAAAATTCTAATTGTAAAATATGTTTAGTCAATTATGGGAATTACATTGTGTATCCATACTAAACATTTTCACAAATGTCACAAAAAAAAAATGTCATGATTACGAGAAATGAGTTGCAATCCTGGTATATAAAGTCATATTGTGAGACATAATCTCCCAATTACAAAAAGACAAAGTTCCAATTTTAAGAATTACAATAATTATGAGAAATAAAATTACAATTGTGAAATATAAAGACACCGTTACAAGATTTAACATCATAATTACAATAAATAAAGTTGCAATAAAAAGTCAAGTCAAATTAGTCAGTTTAAGCAGACTAAACAATTGGAGAAGTCTGGCATGCATCATCAGAGAGTGTGCGATATAAAGTCACGTTATAAAAAATGTGAGATAATAATTATGAGATATAGTAGCAAATTTTAAACATAGTGTTTTTCAAGAGAAAAAAAAAATCCTAATTACCTAATTTTATAATGTGTCAAAAATACCTAATTTATATACATATTGTAACGTCAGAGCCGATGAGACTTAAGAATCCATGTGCGAGCTTTTATTACACAGAGACGTGATTGTAACAGGCATGGGTCAAACACTGGCAGACAGGTATATAGAGGGCAAGGCAAAAGAATATTGCTAGGACAAACGTGGGTCTTTGATGAGCGAACAATATCCAGAGAGCTAAGCAAGAGGGGAATCCAGTATCCAGAGCAAAATGTAAAAACACGAGTAACAGGGCAAGGCAAGAAAAAGACTAGACTAAACTATGAAAACTAGAAACTAAGAGAACTAACAAGGAAAGGCTTTTGTATCACAGCTATCACTTGGAAAGGGATTTACGCAGAACAATACTTGGCAGTTTGAAACCGATTTAAGTGAGTGTTATATAGTTAATGTGTGATGGGTTACAGCTGTGTGCAATCAGTGCATTCAGCTTTATGTGTGAAATTAGTGCAATGGATGATGGGAATTGTAGTCCGGGGTGAGGTGCCAAGAGTCCATGTAATGAAAGTCAATGAAAGACTCGACAGCTGTTGGTCAATATGGTAACAGTCTAAATGACACACAGAGGCTGATGGACTTCGGTGTATTAATAGGTGACCATTAACTTGTTTCTGTTCAGCACCATCTTGGTCATAACTTGATTTCCATCCTCAGTGGCTTCAAGTATCACAGATACACATACATGCACATACATGCTTTCAAATGCACTAATTCACATCTACATCTCATTTGATATTTAGAAACAAAAGATAATTTCTCCTGCACTGTAGCCCTGTTAACAAACACAGACACATGCATCTTAAAAACATAATACTCCCCCTTTGGGCAATTAATACTATGTGGTATATTTTTTTTATAATTATAAATGGTACCAGATGCACCCACAAAGAGCGGTCGATTGTTTTGAAAATGTGAATTTAAGTGCCTTAAGGCTCATAACAAGAGTTGTGTGGACTAATGCACCCTTAATATTTATACAGCCATTTGTGCACATCTCACAATATCACAACTTCTATAGCTTTGATCAGTGATGTAATAGGATATTGGTGAAAAGATTTGGTAAAGGCTCCTTGTAATGATAAAATCTCCATAGTCATCGGGAAGAAGGAGGCGGGAACCGGCGGACAATCAAATGAAAGGTTAATATTTCAAAATAAACACAAAACAGTGCATCAGCCCCTCACGGACGACTGATGCGTGAAAATAAACGCAAACACAACTAAAATCCCAGGCCTGGTCCTCTCTCGTCCTTCACTATCATCGCTCCAGTTTTATATCCTTCCATCTCCTACGTGGGACTCGAGACTGGCGGTGGGGCGCAGGTGTCGCTGATTTCCCAATCATTCTGCCGGCCTCACTCCTTGTTCCCACGTTCTTTGGCCCGCCCCACTCGCCACACTCCTATTGTGTTTGCACTCTGGGAAGCATCGGAAGTTCCTATTTACTGTGTTTTAGTAGCACTGATCAATGTAGCCAATCACAGACAAACCATATTCTCTGTGTTGAAGTGAAATGACCAACTATGTTTTTTTTTTTTTTTAGTGTATTGATTACCATTTGTTTAGACACAGTTGTAATACAAATACCATGGTTAAACTATGGTTAGTCTAGCAAAAACATGGTTGATTTGTGCTTACCGTTGTTTAACTATAGTAACCACCCGCTCTTACATCAAAAATGAGGTGGATAAGGCAAAGTACTTTAACAAAGACTTGCTTCAGTTGCCTCACATCTAACCAGACAACGATCTCTCAAAACCTCTTTTTGGAATTTGACCATTTAAAAGGGATTTTAACTGGAACTCTGCGCAAATAGCCAATATAACAGAATAATTAAAAACTGGAAGAGGGGCTTCACGATATGTGACTCAATTCTCTGTATCTTGATTCTACTGAATCAATCCCGTCACTGCAACTACAACTCATTGCGGTGGTAATTAGAATGTCACATTGGGTCATGAACTAGAAGAGGAAGAGGTATGTGAGAGAAAGATCGCAGAAAAAGACAGGAGTCCTAATCCGTTGACCCTGGGACCAATACAGCCCAAATAAAAAGCTAAGGAAACCATTTTCACACTTTCACACCTTCCACACACACATACATGTAATGACACATTTATTCACACACCCCAATGCAAAGATTTTGAAGACAGCTGATAATCTACAGAGCAATATTCCAGACAGACAACAAAAAATAGAAGAATTGCAACCTGAAGCTTTTTTCAGTACATGATGGGAATGTCATTCTAGGTGTACCAACAAATTACACTGATATTGTACTTGTAGCAACCCGATAAGCTTAGTTTAAAACATTATACATCAAAGACCTCTGACTGTTGAACTAACAACCTGTTCCCTGTCAGCAAATTAATTTTGACAAGAGCAAGCTGGCTGGTTTTTAAAGCCTTCAGGTCATGACATTTCAAGATGTCACACAGAACTGAAGGGTTCATTAAGATTTGTCACTGTGCCCCACTGAAGGAGGTTGGGATAATAATATGAAAGGTGCAGCAGCTAGCTATCAACCCATAATTCAAAGCACATTAAAGGGGGGGTGAAATGCTATTTCATGCATACTGAGTTTTTTACACTGTTAAAGAGTTGAATTCCCATGCTAAACATGGACAAAGTTTCAAAAATTAAGTTGTACGTTTGAAGGAGTATTTTTGTTCCCAAAATACTCCTTCCGGTTTGTCACAAGTTTCGGAAAGTTTTTTTTTCGAGTATGGCTCTGTGTGACGTTAGATGGAGCGGAATTTCCTTATATGGGTCCTTAGGGCACTTCTGCCGGAAGAGCGCGCGCTCCTGTATAGCGAGGCTGAGCACACAGCACAGACATTTCACTGATCAGAGCGATTCACTGATCAGAGCGAGAGCGTCACGAAAAGTCACAAAAGAAGTGTGTTTTTGGTTGCCAGGGCAAGACAACCCTGCACAGATTACCAAAAAAAAAACCGAGCATTAAGGGACCAGTGGATGGAGTTTATTTTTACAGAGCATCAACGGAGTTGTGCAAGTGTTTTTGTTTGTTCCCTGTATTTCGAAGATGCTTGTTCACAAGGCACAGTTTGACGACTGATTTTCGTATCGTTTATTTCTTAAGGATGATGCAATCCCAATGAAAAAGGGTCACGATCGCGTGTTGGAACCACAGGCGGTGAGTAAAACTGCTTCAAATATCTCTTCCTCCTTGTTAGTGCGTCCCCTCCCATGCCGGAGACCCGGGTTCGAGCCCCGCTCGGAGCGAGTCGTTGCTGCTGCTGCTCTCGTTCAGTTTCAGCCTCGGGATCTGATTCTGGATCATAAATAAATGGCTGAATCTGACTGTAAGCCATGGTTTGTTTTGGATGATGGTTTTTCCCTCACGGTAATGTCACAGCTTCCAAACGCTCTCAACGCAAAAGCCTACTGGCGCTCGTGATTCTTTAGCTCCGCCCACACGTCACGCCTCCAGCCGGTCGTGTTTTTCCCGGAAACATCGGTACAGACTATCTTTCTCTTATGAATATAATAAAACTAAAGACTTTTTGGAGTTATGAAGGATGCAGTACTACTCTATAGGTACTCAAGATTAACAGGATATTGAGTGAAAACGAGCATTTCACCCCCCCCCCTTTAATGAGACATACATCACACTTTACAAGAATGATATGCCAGCTTGACATTTGTGGCACTGACTGTCATAAATTAATATAGTAGCTATGGTCCAAATCCTATTGAGCTTTATTGTGTTAATGCCCACATAGCTACCATCGAATTTAAAGCAACCTGCTAACTCAAATACATCTGGTTCTACATCAACAGAACAAAAAGTTCCACATGAAGATTCACAGTTAAAATAGTAAATAAAATGGTAAAATAGTATTCCAGAGTGTTTAATTATATATGAAAATGAACAAGTTGTCACAGTGTCTGGGTTGTGTTCCCTGGGTTTCCACTAGGTGTCCTCCGTTCCCACGGTGTCTGTCACCTTATCACTTCCTGTTCCCTTATTTGGTCACCTTCCTCCTTGTTTTAGTTAATTGATTGTTCCCCACCTGTCTCCAGTTTCCCCATTATCTTTCTGTGTATTTATACCCGGTCTGTCTGAGTCTGTGTCACGGAGTCCTTGTCTTATATGTGATACCTTCCAGAGTCTGCTCTTCCCGTGTGTTCTTGTTTTTTTTTTTATGTTTATTGGATTTTCTGGTTTTGACCCTGCCTGGACTGTTTACCCTTTTGGATTAACCCTCAATAAACCTCTTACTTGCATTTGGATCTCTCCCATGTTTCTTGTATCAACGAACGTGACAGAAGGACTCCGTCACACAGGGATCCAGCGGTATGTCGGTTAACGCTTCTTCCCCAGCCACCGAGCGGGAGAGAAGTGAACGGTTTGAGGGAACCCACCTGGTCGTGTTTCGCGGGACCAGGGGAGGTCGCCGAGGAGGAGGTGGCCGAGTGGAAGCTCAGGATCGCTCTCCACCATGGCCCCCCTTCGACTCGGGGCTCACGTGGGAGGGACCAGAGCCGCCGTCTCACCAGGGCAGAAGAAGAAAGCCAGCGACACTGCCCATGATGGCCGCAGGTCCAGCGCCACAGCACAAGATGGCCGCCAACCCAGTGCCGCTGCGGTGCATGGCCACCAACCCCACACCACGGGGCAAGATGGAAGCCAGCCTCACACCACAGTGCAAGATGGCTGCCAGCTCAGTCCGGAGGCCATTACCGAGGCGGTGCCCGAGGGCCATTCCAGAAGCGCTGACCGAAGCCGAGGCGTCTCACGTCTCCACAGGCAGTCCAAAGTAAAGTCAGGTGCCCATTGACTTTCCAGAGTTGAGTCAGTTCCCGGTTGACCCTCTTGGGTCGAGTCAGGTGTTCATGGACCCTCCTGAGTCAGTGTTAGTCACCGTCGACCATCCAGAGTCAGGGTTAGTTACTGTTGACCCTCCAGAGTCAGGGCTAGTTCCTGTTGACCATTCAGAGTTGAGTCATGTTCCAGTTGTTCCTCCTGAATCAAGTCAGATTCCTGTTGACCTTCCCGAGTCAAGTCAGGTGCCCATTGACTTTCCAGAGTTGAGTCAGTTTCCAGTTGACCCTCCAGATTCGAGTCAGATGGTCATGGACCCTCCAGAGTCAGGGTTAGTCACCGTCGACCCTCCAGAGTCAGGGTTAGTTACCGTTGACCATCCAGAGTCAGGGTTAGTTCCTGTTGACCTTCCAGAGTCGAGTCAGGTTCCAGTGAACCCTCCAGAGTCGAGTCAGGTTCCAGTGGACCCTCCAGAGTCGAGTCAGGTTCCAGTGGAACCTCCAGAGTCGAGTCAGGTCCCAGTGGACCCTCCAGAGTCGAGTCAGGTCCCAGTGAACTCTCCAGAGTCGAGTCAGGTGTTCGTGGACCCTTCAGAGTCAGGGCTAGTCACCGATGACCTTCCAGAGTCAGGGCTAGTCACCGATGACCTTCCGGAGTCAGGGCTAGTCGTCTATGACCTTCCAGAGTCAGGGCTAGTCGTCTATGACCTTCCAGAGTCAGGGCTAGGTACCATGGACTTTCCAGAGACAAGGCTAGTCACCGCTGACCTTCCAGAGTCAGGGCTAGGTACCATGGACTTTCCAGAGACAAGGCTGGTCACTGTTGACCTTTCAGAGTCAGGTCAAGTCACTGGTGATCTTCAAGGACTGTGTCAGGTCACCAATGATCTTCCCGAACAGAGTCAGGCCAGCACCGATCTTCTGGAGTCCAGTAAGAACACCAGAGGATTACCAGAGCCTCGTCGTTCCGCTGGTCCAGCCGCATGGAGGTCTGATCCACCCTGGAGGGCACCTTCCTCCTTGTTTTAGTTAATTGATTGTTCCCCACCTGTCTCCAGTTTCCCCATTATCTTTCTGTGTATTTATACCCGGTCTGTCTGAGTCTGTGTCACGGAGTCCTTGTCTTATATGTGATACCTTCCAGAGTCTGCTCTTCCCGTGTGTTCTTGTTTTTTTTTTATGTTTATTGGATTTTCTGGTTTTGACCCTGCCTGGACTGTTTACCCTTTTGGATTAACCCTCAATAAACCTCTTACTTGCATTTGGATCTCTCCCATGTTTCTTGTATCAACGAACGTGACAGAAGGACTCCGTCACACAGGGATCCAGCGGTATGTCGGTTAACGCTTCTTCCCCAGCCACCGAGCGGGAGAGAAGTGAACGGTTTGAGGGAACCCACCTGGTCGTGTTTCGCGGGACCAGGGGAGGTCGCCGAGGAGGAGGTGGCCGAGTGGAAGCTCAGGATCGCTCTCCACCATGGCCCCCCTTCGACTCGGGACTCACGTGGGAGGGACCAGAGCCGCCGTCTCACCAGGGCAGAAGAAGAAAGCCAGCGACACTGCCCATGATGGCCGCAGGTCCAGCGCCACAGCACAAGATGGCCGCCAACCCAGTGCCGCTGCGGTGCATGGCCACCAACCCCACACCACGGGGCAAGATGGAAGCCAGCCTCACACCACAGTGCAAGATGGCTGCCAGCTCAGTCCGGAGGCCATTACCGAGGCGGTGCCCGAGGGCCGTTCCAGAAGCGCTGACCGAAGCCGAGGCGTCTCACGTCTCCACAGGCAGTCCAAAGTAAAGTCAGGTGCCCATTGACTTTCCAGAGTTGAGTCAGTTCCCGGTTGACCCTCTTGGGTCGAGTCAGGTGTTCATGGACCCTCCTGAGTCAGTGTTAGTCACCGTCGACCATCCAGAGTCAGGGTTAGTTACTGTTGACCCTCCAGAGTCAGGGTTAGTTACTGTTGACCCTCCAGAGTCAGGGCTAGTTCCTGTTGACCATTCAGAGTTGAGTCATGTTCCAGTTGTTCCTCCTGAATCAAGTCAGATTCCTGTTGACCTTCCCGAGTCAAGTCAGGTGCCCATTGACTTTCCAGAGTTGAGTCAGTTTCCAGTTGACCCTCCAGATTCGAGTCAGATGGTCATGGACCCTCCAGAGTCAGGGTTAGTCACCGTCGACCCTCCAGAGTCAGGGTTAGTTACCGTTGACCATCCAGAGTCAGGGTTAGTTCCTGTTGACCTTCCAGAGTCGAGTCAGGTTCCAGTGAACCCTCCAGAGTCGAGTCAGGTTCCAGTGGACCCTCCAGACTCGAGTCAGGTTCCAGTGGAACCTCCAGAGTCGAGTCAGGTCCCAGTGGACCCTCCAGAGTCGAGTCAGGTCCCAGTGAACTCTCCAGAGTCGAGTCAGGTGTTCGTGGACCCTTCAGAGTCAGGGCTAGTCACCGATGACCTTCCAGAGTCAGGGCTAGTCACCGATGACCTTCCGGAGTCAGGGCTAGTCGTCTATGACCTTCCAGAGTCAGGGCTAGTCGTCTATGACCTTCCAGAGTCAGGGCTAGGTACCATGGACTTTCCAGAGACAAGGCTAGTCACCGCTGACCTTCCAGAGTCAGGGCTAGGTACCATGGACTTTCCAGAGACAAGGCTGGTCACTGTTGACCTTTCAGAGTCAGGTCAAGTCACTGGTGATCTTCAAGGACTGTGTCAGGTCACCAATGATCTTCCCGAACAGAGTCAGGCCAGCACCGATCTTCTGGAGTCCAGTAAGAACACCAGAGGATTACCAGAGCCTCGTCGTTCCGCTGGTCCAGCCGCATGGAGGTCTGATCCACCCTGGAGGGCTTCCCCCTTGACCACACGGCAGTGGTGGTCTTCTGCTCCGCCCTGGGGGACTCCGGCCTCAACCACAGGGGTGTGGTGGTCTTCTGCTCCGCCCTGGGAGACTCCAACATCGACCAAAAGGATGTGGTGGTCTTCCGCTCCGCCCTGGGGGACTCTGGCATCGACCACAGGGACGTGGTGGTCATCTGCTCCACCCTGGAGGACTCCGACGTCAACCACAAGGATGTGGTGGTATTCCGCTCCGCCCTGGGGGGGCTTCACGTTATTGTTTGTTTTTGTTTTGTGTCTTCACTCCTGTCCCTGTTCCCCTCTGTTAGTCTGGCCCTCCGTCCCTCCCCCTGAGCCTCCACCTGTCCTCCTCCCTCCTGGTCTCCCTGTGTTGTGTTACATTCTGGTACCTGTTCCCCATGTTTTTCTTTTCTGGCCCTCCGTCACTCCCCCTAAGCCTCCACCTGTCCGCCTCCCTCCTGGTCTCTGTTTTGTGTTTATCGTGGAGCGTCTGGGAGCCGCTCCGTAGAGGGGGGTTACTGTCACAGTGTCTGGGTTGTGTTCCCTGGGTTTCCACTAGGTATCCTCCGTTCCCACGGTGTCTGTCACCTTATCAATTCCTGTTCCCTTATTTGGTCACCTTCCTCCTTGTTTTAGTTAATTGATTGTTCCCCACCTGTTACCAGTTTCCCCATTATCCTTCTGTGTATTTATACCCAGTCTGTCTGAGTCTGTGTCACGGAGTCCTTGTCTTATGTGTGATACCTTCCACAGTCTGCTCTTCCCATGTGTTCTTGTTTTGTTTTTATGTTTATTGGATTTTCTGGCTTTGTCCCTGCCTGGACTGTTTACCCTTTTGGATGCCCCTCAATAAACCTCTTACCTGCATTTGGATCTCTCCCGTGTTTCTTGTATCACCGAACGTGACACAGGTAGCCAATAAAGTCTGTGTAGAATGGGAGTAATGTGAGAAGTTTTCTTTGAAAAAGTGTTAACCCTAGCTGCAGAGTTCAAAGCTAATTTATTGTTGTGTTTGGCAAACCATAAAAAAGAGAAATACAGTAGTCAAATGGAGAAGTAATGAAGGCATGAACCAGTGTCTCTGCATCATTTATATTTAAGAAGGCATGTAAACGAGTAATATTATGGAGGTGAAATAAGGGAGATTAAGTAAGTGAAGAAATGTGAGGAAGGAAGGAGAGAGTTAAATATTATTTCCAGGTTTTTAACAGTGGTGGAAGGTCAAACAAGGACTCCAGCAATGTTCACACTGTTGAAACAGAAATTATACACATTTTTGGGTGAACCAACAAGAATTAGATCTGTTTATCAGAGTTGAGTTAGAGAAAGTTACTGGTCATCCAATAATGTATATCATTAAGGGGGGGGGGGGGGGGGTGAAATGCTCGTTTTCACTCAATATCTTGTTAATCTTGAGTACCTATAGAATAGTACTGCATCCTTTATAACTCCAAAAAGTCTTTATTTTTATTATATTTATAAGAGAAAGATAGCCTGTGCATAGCATGTGGGCGGATCTAAAGAATCAAGAGCGCCAGTAGGCTTTTGCGTTGAGAGCATTTGTAAGCTGTGACACAGATCCAGAGGCTGAAATTTAACAAGAGCAACATCAGCAAAGGCGTCTCTATGTGGTATGTACTGAAACTGTATATATTTTGCTATTAAGTTCCACTTTGTCGTCTTTTTTTTTTTTTTTTTAAGCTGTACATGTGGAAAGTGCAGTTTGATGACAACATCGCATGTTGTTTACTTGATGTGCTTACACGCCGATAGCTAAGTTAACAAAACAGAGATATTTGAAGCAGTCTTACTCACCGCATGTGGTTCCAACACACGATCGTGACCCTTTTTCGTTGGGACTGCATTATCCTAAAGAAATAAACGATGTGCAAATCCGGCGTCAAACTGGGCCTTGTTTGTAAAACAAGCATCTTCGAAATGCAGGGAACAAACAAAAACACTTGCACAACTCCGTTGATGCTCTGTAAAAATAAACTCCATCCACTGGTCCCTTAATGCTGTTTCTCTTTTGGTAATCTGTGCAGGGTTGTCTTGCCCTGGCAACCAAAAACACACTTCTTTTGTGACTTTTCGCGATGCTCTCGCTCTGATCAGGGAATGCCTGTGCTCAGCCTCTCAGTGCTCTGCTATACGGGAGCGCGCGCTCTTCCGGCAGAAGTGCCTTAGGACCCATATAAGGAAATTCCGCTTCATCTAACGTCACACAGAGCCAACTCGAAAAAACAACTTTCCGAAACTTGTGACAAACCGGAAGAGGTTTTTTTGGAACAAAAATACTCCTTCAAACGTACAACTTAATTTTTGAAACTTTGTCCATGTTTAGCATGGGAATCCAACTCTTTAAGAGTAAAAAAAACTCAGTATGCATGAAATAGCATTTCAATTTAGCACATTTAAAATGTGTTTGAAAAGCTTACCTTTTCAAACTACAATCACATTAAAAGCACAGTTATGATTTCTTAAAATGCTAAGTAGACAGCTAACTAGGTTTAGAAACATAGGATTTTAAATGCCTTTTTTAAGAAAAGGCAGTAGTGAACACTGGACATTTGAAATCCAATTTCAAAGATTTATATGCTTCATGAGCAGCAGTGTGTCACACTGAAATTTACATGTCAAGTTATCTTTTCTGTCTTCCACTTGTCTATATAATCGATAAAAAAAAACTAAAAAAAAACTCTGCTATCCAATTTCTGTAGTACTTATAAATACAACCTGGTCTCATTGGAAATATGTACCTATGTACATATGAGGATCATTAGTGAAGGTCAACAGTGTGAAAACTTTCCATTTTAAACTGAATCAGTTATCCTATTCAGTCTCCTGAAAAGCAAAATTACATAGTGAAACTGTATTCCAGTGTCGCTCGCTTGCAAAAGAGATGAACCAGTGAGATAATTACTAGCTATGACTCTTAACTATAGCCCAATGACACTCTGTTTAGCTTTTGTGTAGCGTTAAATAGATATCATGGCTGCCATTGATTTCATTTTGCACCTGTGACATAGTTAAATCCAAAAGCCTAGCAACCATTATGTTAAAAAAAGTGGTTTGCTGCTAGATCACTATTAGCCTACTATTTATTTTCACTGTCTAATTCAGCCTACACCATTTGTGCTATGAATATTATCAAATCATGCAAGCTTGATCAGAAGATCACATATAAAATTATATTTTCTATGTGATTGGACGTCAATTTTCTGACAATTAAAATATTTATAAACAATGTCAAAGCAAAATCTACCACCTCAGGCTCATTAGAAATACATGCTTGTGGTGATGTTTCTACAACAACAATATTACGTCCCTTATTGCACATTTCGTCATGTCTAAAGTATCATGTAATACTGGTGATTTGTTCTTGAATGAATCAGTCTTAAAATAGGTGCTCACTATGTGATTTTGCCCACAATTTAGCCATCTAAATCAAACTTCGCAAATCCTAAATGATTAATCTGATCCTAAGCCAAAATCTATAGCCTTTGATCACAAGTTAACATATTCATGGACTGCCAATTAATCATCATTTTGATAAAATTTTCCTGTTTGCGATTGTTTTGTTTGCTATTTACCATTTCAATCACTGGCTACTTTCACAATTGCATACTTCCCTACTATATAGTAGGCAAAAAAGTATGTGAAAAGATTAGTATGATCTACTTCTTACAAGATTCTGAAGTACACCCATGGAGACTTTACTATCCTATGAGGCTATGGGACACGATTTGTGAATGTTAAGTGAAGCAATGCAACTGATGCAGGCAGATCACAAAATAATGACATGGCGGATATATATAGTATGTCAGAAATAAATTCATTCTACACAAATTTATACCATGTAGAACATGTTTTCACAGTTGCAAAATATTTACTTAATCAAAAGAAGAACCTGTTTACAAGTGTACAAGTGTGTCCTTCCAAAAGAGTCAAAATGAGTAAAGACAGAGAAGCAAGGTAATACCAAACAGTGAAAATCGGCTAGTAATGCACAATTTTACAAGGAACAAATACACATCATTACCACAGACAATATGCAATGCAGTCAGGCTTTTATGCTTTTATGTTCAATGCCCAAGTTTTTCAAATAAATATCCTTAAAAAAAGAATCTGAACAACACATTTCCAGAGATGCCATCCTTTCATAATAATACGGTTGAGCAGCAGACATTCCTGTGAGTACGATAATCCCAAATCTGTGTGCTGAGAACAGTCCTGCTAAAATATTTAATGTGAAGGTTGAGATAATAAAAACACGCTGGCTTTTGCAGAGAATCTCACGCTGATTCCCAGTTATCGTTAGATATGCAAAGGAGACTCCTCATACATAAACAACGTTCTGTTCTGTGCAGCGCAGAGACTTGTGTTTGTGTCTGAAGCAGTGTGAATCAAAGGGAACCTCTTGCTGATAACCTGCACAGACCTCAGTATGAAGGCCCGGGATGCCCATCATTCGCCCTGTCCTCTGGGGAACTGTAAATTAGGTGCTAATGTGAATGTACAATGTCAGTTTCCACAGAATGTTTTTTTGTTTTGTTTCTCCTAACAAGCCCAACTGGGAAGAACTCCACTTTCCCACTTGTTTTCGCTCCTACTCTTTCCCACATTGTTCTTATATTCTCATCTGACCCTCATAAAAGGGATTTACTCTGTCCCTAATGTTTCAGACTTTGTAAAATGTTGTTTTTAGTAGGGATGCACGATATTGGATTTTGGCCGATATTCGATATGCCGATATTTTCAAAATAATTTTGGCCGATGCCGATACCGATATCGATATATATACAAATATATACTGATATATTTAAACTTTAATTTTACTGAAGAGAAATCCATGTATCTCTTCTGTACTGATTCTACCATAAATTTATTATTTTACAAATGTAGACAGACATTCACATCTGAAAAACAGGTCAATTATTTCACTTGGAGAATATCGGTTTGGCTCATCGGCAGAAATATTCATATCGGCCGATACCGATAATGGTCATTTTAAGCTTTTATCGGCCGATACCGATATTGTGCCGATATTATCGTGCATCCCTAGTTTTTAGTTATGTTTGACTGAAACATTTGAAATGATCCTCAAGACCTGCTGTGATAGAGGGACCAGGATATATAGAGATTTAGGGGTGGGATTTTAATGATAATTTTGACAAATTTTGTTTTTATTTTTTTATGTTTTCCTCAAATTATATTTATGGCTTGCTTCAAACCTTAAATATTTATTTTCCCAAGGACAACATTTTTTATAAAAAGTACATTTATTGTTTTTTTTATAAAGACCATATGCCATATTTAATGTTTTTTTCTTTAGATGTTGTCAAAATAAGTCTCATCAAGCAACTTTTCTAAATACTTTATACAATATTCAACTCATGTATTTGAATCAGAATAATGTAACTTATGTTAAAATGACTAATACAGCTAAGTTGATTGTTCTTAAAAATTGAAGGCAACAACTTTAAAGCACTTTAAATAAAATACATGTTTTTATTATTATTATTGCAGTGCAGTGACTACCTGATCATGCAGCAATTACTCAAAACCTTCTATCAGTTACATAGAAATGCTCTAAACTGCTCAGAACACCTTCACAACCTCATAGCATGACTCTGCTAACTGACTTGGCATCCTGCCAGCAATTTTGAACATGCAAGTACCATTCTTTAAAAAAAAAAAAAATCTTTATCCAGTTACATCCATTTTTTGTTGTTGTGATTATTCCATCTGTCCAACCATCTCCTATTTACAGCATCCGTGAATAATCAGGCAAGTCATCAATGAATGCATCATACGCAGGTGTTTGAGGTTGTGTGCTTCCTGCAGTTGTGTTCAGATGAGTCAAAGAGACTGATATAATGTGAGTATGTAATTGAGTCTGATTGGCGTTTTCCTGGGGCAGCAGATGTTGGGTGGATGCTGGTGCAGAAAACTCATTACACCAGTGGGGAATATGGAGAATATTATCATTTCCTAACATTCAATCATCTGCAATTACTTACCACACGACTTGTGAGTTTTCTGACTTTTAAATGGCACACTGTCAAGCCATGTCTTCTCAAACTATTGTCATTTTGACTGGGCAAGCGTAGAGTTCAGGTAATTTCCATCACTGTTGGTTTTGTACCTGGTTAGAAGTGGAATACCTGATGCAATTTAAATAAGGGCCATTTCCCAATGAATCCTTCAGCTGAAGTTCCACCAATCACCCTAAAACAGACCACAGTGGTTTCTGTCACAGTGAATCAATGGTCATTCTAATGGCAACGGACCCAAGGCAGAAAAGGTAAAGTGGGTATGATGAGCACATTTATGCTTGTTTCGGTCGGAATGAGAGGTCAGGACCAAGTTGACTTCTTACATCAGTTGTAAGTGTCATTCACATCATTCACATTTTTTTACATGCTCAACAGAATAGAGAACATTCTGGAAGTCCCCTAATGACTTGAGCCTGATTCGAGGAGGGAACAGGCCTGTGCTCCTTCAGTACCCTGAGAGTCAGAATCACCGCAGGACATAAAGGCCCCGGCTCACTCACACATGATGGGTTCTCTCTCTTTAATCAGGGTGACAAATGGAGCCCAAATGCCTAATGATTCCACAGAGAACTGCATGAAAAGCAAAACCATTTGGTAAGACATACAAAAATATGTGTGGTCGGGGTTCATTTGTCAGTTTTTGTCTTCTTTGTCAACTTCTTATTTATTATCTGCTAAAACTGTTTTGCTAAATGAAGTACATGCAGCATGAAAATGTAAGGTATTTAATAGCTAAAGAAAACATTACCAAACATAATATAATTTTTACATTATTATATTATATTATATTATATTATATTATATTATATTATATTATATTATATTATATTATATTATATTATGCTTGACAGATCATTAGTTGATATAGGCCAATAATGTGATGAGATCTATTGATTTGTATTTAAAAAAATCAACAAAAATATATATTTTAATTATGTTTTTGTATTTTTTATGATTGTATTTTTTTCTATAATAAAACCAACTACAAGGATAGACCGATAATATCACAGTATTATACAACATACATTTCATAATATTAATTATAATAATGATAATAATAATAGGATGCATTTATATATATATATATATATATATATATTTTTTTTACATTTATTTATTTTTTATTTTTTTACTCAAAGTAATATAAAAAATACTTTAGGGAGAAATTTTACATTATGTTATATATTAAATGTTTATATTTATTATATCATAATTCTGTGTTATGTAATTTTTGTAATGACTTATTAAAGTTATCAGATTTTACCAAAGGAACTTTTTCATAAAATTAATTCACCTATTATGCTAATGACACATAACTGTTTAATATGATAAATAACTGTTTAATATATTTAAAATACAACCTCTCAAGTGTGTGTATCATTTTTCAAAGTGTGTACTTACATAATAAGCTTCATAAACAAAATTCTGTCCAAAAGCACCATCCTCAATTCCTCTGCTTTGAATGAACTGCATCCACTCTGATGAATAGAAATGCTCCAAAACCACAAGAGCAAGACCTGCATGAGCTGAGAGAGAATAATGCTTTATCAAGATTACATTTCATTAGGAGAGTGAAAAGTAAATGCAACTCTCCCAGGATTAGCTTGTCTGTCTCTCTCTCTCTCCATATCCTCCTATATTCATCTTTATTCATCCTCTCTGCTTTTGTTCAGAGTCACTCAGTGATGCAAGCACACGTTTGCTAAATGTTAAATCTTCTTCGTCCTTCATCATATTTGTACATATAATGTCCAGATCACCTCCATTTGAGCACATCAAAGGTTGAGCCAAATTCATTATAGACATAACCTAATTTACAAATGGATAAAATTTAAATCCTGTCATTGATTACTCAACCTCATGTCGTTCAAAGCCTACTTGTATTGTATGAAAAAAGCAGCACAAACATTCTGCTAAATTTCTCCTTTTGAGTTCCACAGGAGAAAGGAAGTCATATAGGTAGGTTTGGAACGACATGAATGTGAGTAAATGATGACAGAACTACAATTTCTGAAAATATTTTTCTGTGTTTAGCATCTTGCTGGTGTATTTGGAGTGAGAACATGCTTTCTCTCTCATAACGACAGGCATGAGAGCACAGATTAGGGTGAATGAATCCATAGTGAATCACTTAGCTGTTCTGTTATCAGCCACGCTGTGTGCTTAATATTTATCTTCAGTCGTGTGTGTGTGTGTGTGTGTGTGTGTGTGTGTAAGTGATCAATATACTTTGTTACCTAGAAATCGGACTGTGGACCTTTTAAACAGGCACAACAAAATGTCCAATAAGGAGCTTTAAATAGCACAGTCGTCTCATTAAAGCACAGTTTAATAACTGATATCCTCCTGACCACTTTTAAAAGCAATCATTTAGAAATACATCTCAATAGCTGGACAAATTAATTTGCCCCAAATTAGATGAATCTGTAATCAATTTAAATCAATGAAATGATAAATTAAATATCCACTCTATAAACATACATACATATATATATATATATATATATATATATATATATAAGACTCAGATTCACTTTTTGTAATATACTGTACATACACATCCATACATAAAAGTATATGAGTGATTCAGTTCGACCCCCATCATGTAATCATTGCTAGCTTTCAGGTTGCCATTGGACTGTGTGTGCAGTGAAAAAAAAAGAAAAGAAAATTGAACACCTTCGTCATGTGGTACAAAAATGTCTAAATAAAGATGTCCACACAATAGAGGAGTTACAGCATCAAGGTTATGAGAATAACCTGCTAAACCCTGATGCCTCAGTAAAAATAGCACTTTTAATGTTTTAAGTACACTACAAGTGCATTTTCAATACATATTCATTCTGTTTCACATGGGATAGTATAAACTTCCAGAAATTTGCTTGCTCGTGTGCTTAAATATATTTAAAGGGGGGGTGAAATGCTCGTTTTCACTCAATATCCTGTTAATCTTGAGTCCCTATAGAGTAGTACTGCATCCTTCATAACTCCAAAAAGTCTTTAGTTTTATTATATTCATAAGAGAAAAATAGTCTGTACCGATTTTTCCCGGAAAAACACGACCGGCTAGAGGCGTGACGTGTGGGCGGAGCTAAAGAATCACGAGCGCCAGTAGGCTTTTGAGTTGAGAGCATGTGGAAGCTGTGACATTACCTTGAGGAAAAAAAACATCATCCAAAACAAACCATGGCTAACAGTCAGATTCAGCCGTTTATTTATGATCCAGAATCAGATCTCGAGGCTGAAACTGAATGAGGGCAGCGGCAGCAACGACTCGCTCCGTGCGGGACTCGAACCCGGGTCTCCGGCATGGGAGGCGGATGCACTAACAAGGAGGCAGAGATATTTGAAGCAGTTTTACTCACCGCCTGCGGTTCCAACACACAATCGTGACCCTTTTACATTGGGATTGCATCATCCTTAAGAAATAAACAATACGCAAATCCGTCGTCAAACTGGGCCTTGTTTGTAAAACAAGCATCTGCGAAATGCAGCGAATAAACAAAAACACTTGCACAACTCCGTTGATGCTCTGTAAAAATAAACTCCATCCACTGGTCCCTTAATGCTGTTTTTTCTTTGGTAATCTGTGCAGGGTTGTCTTGCCCTGGCAACCAAAAACACACTCCTTTTGTGACATTTTGCGACGCTCTCGCTCTGATCAGTGATTGTCTGTGCACAGCCTCCCTCTGCTCTGCTATACGGGAGCGCGCCCTCTTCCGGCAGAAGTGCCTTAGGACCCATATAAGGAAATTCTGCTCCATCTAACGTCACACAGACCCATACTCGAAAAAAACTTTCTGAAACTTGTGACAAAACGGAAGAGGTTTTTTTGGAACAAAAATACTCCTTCAAACGTACAACTTAATTTTTGAAACTTTGTCCATGTTTAGCATGGGAATCCAACTCTTTAACAGTGTAAAAAACTCAGTATGCATGAAATAGCATTTCACCCCCCCCCTTTAATTATTATCCTGACTATTTACATATGCTGTTAAACATACATGATGCTGTCTAACGGAATCAAAATATAGAGCTAACGTTACAGCCTAAGCTTAATAAGGATTTGACAGTCAAATAAATTTTATAATGTTGCAAACCCTTAAAAGCTTTGTTCGTCTTCAGAGCACAATTTAAGATATTTTAGATGAAAACCGGGAGGCTTGTGACTGTACCATAGACTGCCAAATAAATACACTGTCAAGGTCCAGAAAAGTATGAAAGACATTGTCAGAATAGTCCATCTGCAATCAGTGGTTCAACCGTAATGTTATGAAGCGACAAGAATACTTTTTGTACACGAAGAAAACAAAAATAATGTCTTTATTCAACAATTTGTCTCCTCCGTGTCCCTCCACACATCAGTGTAGCGCCATTTTGGAAAATATTTGCTGAATGCAAACTGTCTATGCGCTTCTGTTTCAGCCGCGACACACGGATACGTTTTCTACGGCGTAGGCACGGCTGACACAGAAGACCATTAGCTGCCTGCGTTCTGATCACATTCTCCAAAATGGCTATATGGTGATGTGGAGAGACACAGAGGACACAAATTGATGAATAAAGTCATTATTTTTGTTTTCTTTGCATACAAAAAGTATTCTCGTCGCTTCTTAACATTACAGTTGAACCACTGTGTGCAGATGGACTATTCTGACGATGTCTTTCATACTTCTCTGGACCTTGATGGTGTCATTTACTTGAAAGTCAATTTGACAGTCTTCATCCAAAATATATTAAATTGTTTTCTGAAGACAAACTAAGCTTTTATGGGTTTGGAACGACATTGAGGTAAGTGATTAAAGACAAAATTAGCATTTTGTGGCAGAGTATCCTTTTCAGGAGCTTGCTTTTGTTATTTAAAGGGATATATCTAAAAAATCTGTTAGAACAATAAAAAAAATAGAGAGAGTTGAGTCAAATGTATTTATGTAGCACTTTTTACAATACAATTGTTTGAAAGCAGCTTTACAAAAATTATGTTGTTCGTGTTTATAAATTTCTTAATATCTTCATGTTTTATTGTCACATTTAGCAGATTTGAACTGGGTGTAGTTTCTATTTTACATTGATAAAAGCTATCAAGCAGTTCAGAATTGCTGTAGTATATATCACCCTACACTCTTAAAAATAAAGTTTCCAAAAGGGGGTTTCAGTAAAAGAACCTTTCAGTAAAACATTTTTCTGAGTGTGAAGAACATTTAAAAAATCTAAAGTACAGTTGAACTAAAGAACATCATGTGCAGTGGAAAGATTCCATGAATGTTAAAGGTTCTACATGGAGCCATCAATGCCAGTAAAGAACCTTTATTTTCAAGATTGTGTAGGCACTGTTGGACACACTCATATATCTAACTTGATTTAGCAAGTTTAATGTTTAATCCACTATATTAAAGAGCCACACAGATGGGAAATCAAAAATTACCTGTATTACAGTGTATGATGTAGCTGTCCATCAGTGTAAACAATGTGCAAAGTAATTAAATCAAAAAGTACACGATTTATAAAGTTATTGGCTTCTAAAGTAAGGAGTCGACTCTGAATCGCTGAAACGAGTCGTTAATAGATTTCAAATCTTTTGCCCATCTCTATGTACGTCACTAGGAAAACTTTGCATAATAATCTCCGCCTACCGTCTTGAGAGAAACTGAACTCTGAGCTGCCCCCCCCCCACACACACACACACACACAGACGCTCTGGTTGGTGTGATAGTATCATGTCGAGGAGACGGTGTGTTTTTAATTGTAAAGGCAAGTTTGTTTTATTTTCACTGCCAAAGAATGAAGATCAGAAGAACCAATGGCTAAAATTAATTTTCACCACAATACCAGAGCAGTACAACAAATCCCTTTTGCTGTGTTCACAACATTTCACTGATGACTGCTTTTCTAATCTCGGTGAGTATAGCGGGATTTTCAAAGCGTTTGGCCATAAAAGAGGGTTCATTACCAAATTTATTTAGAACAACGAGCTTCTCCGAATCACAACGCGTGAATACTCAAGGAAGAGACATGAGAGAGAGATCTATAGAAAGCTTGACATGTCTTCTTTAAAACTAAACAAGTGCTGCAGAAAACAGATATTCTGTGAGTTAGTTGACCAATCAGAACACAGTATGCTACCGAAAGGTGGGGTTTAAGGAAACCGAATCTTTTGAACAGCTTCGCGCGAACCGTTTGGGGATCTCTGGGAATTGAGGTAATTTTAAAATGATATTTTGAAAAAATGACAGTGTTTTTTAACCTTGGATGGATTTAAACCTAATGTACAGGACTTATAAACAGTGATAGGAAGCTTAGAATTTTCATCTTACTGGCTCTTTAAAGGTTCAGGGTTTGACAGCTAATCGTTGAAATGGGTACTTCAGTCCAAATTCAAAATACTGGAAATAATTGTTTCTCCTACACCTTTCTCCTCAGACTCAAGGCTAACAATGGTTGCTAGATTAAGATTACACAACAGCAACAGACAATAGAAGGTGATGAGCTGTGGCTGTCATTGTAATCTGATAAATTAATTTATCCATCTTTAATATGCCTCAGGTCTTACAGCTTTTTAGTTATGTTGCTGCACTGTTTTCCCCCAACTGGCCACCCAGGGTAGTGAGCAGAATCACACAGACCAAAACAATTGTTTTTCAGAGAAACATGTTTGCTAATCATAGGCAATCAAATAATGGTGTTTTTCGGCTCACCTTCCCATCTTCAATTCAGCTGAGGCAAAGCCATTATTCCCTGACATCACTGTTGAATGGTCAGCCCTGCACTCCATTACCGCTTCACAGAAAGGCTTCCAACACCTCACACAATTACCAAGAGTTCATCAAGGGCATTGGGCTGGATGGGCAAAGGACACAACAGCTACAACAAAACACTACAACAAAACAACAGAGGAGCAAGAACAGCACTGTCCTGGGAAGCAGATGAGGTGGTACTGTACGTCATCAACTATTGACCACATCTTTCCACCAACATGAAAGAAACTGAACTCAAATGCTGAACAACTCTTTTCAGTCTTTCAGAAAAGCCTCTGCTTATGCTCCAGGTCCACTGTCCACAGTTTTGAAACACACGTTTTCTTTGCTGTGAGCCAAATTAATAATGACTGATATTTACCCCTGCCCTTCTGCCTACCCATGTCTTTCCTAGTATAGTTCCTGTAATGCCCTGGCCTTTCTGGAAAAGGACCACAAAATGTTTCACCTACCCTCAAAGTCTAATCTTTCAGCTGGTGTGGGACAGATTGAGAGAGACTGGAAAGACCTTGGGTGACATGACCTGACCGACAAAACAAAGCCAAAACTGCCAGCACTGGAAGATTGTGTTGCATAAACATGACATGGATGGTGGATGTTCATGTCTTATTCAGAAGATCCCACATACTCACACTCATTTCAATACGGCTTCAAAAAGATGAATTGGCCAGTTGAATACAGGTAACATGTACTTTTATTTTTTTAATGTTTGTCTTTTTATCTACTCTTCTGCTACATCGTTCTATTTTGTGGTTTGGATGCTGGTGTCCATACAAGGCTTCTCATAACCTACTTCTCATAAACTATGACTGGAATTCATAGTTTATTGCCATATTAATAATATGTTGAATTTTAAATGGTCAAAATCCATATATTGAGAATATATTTAAGTATTTTACATTTTCACATTAAAAGTGAATTTTTACAAATATTAATGTAAAGTAAAACTTTTCATTTAACATTCACTTTTTAAATACTTAATGAATTATTATATTAAATGCAAGTGCAATTTTTAAATACACATGCAATACAGATAAAGCACACTTCTTCTTCACAAAGCCAGTGTTAAACCAGCATTAATAAGCATAAAGCAGCACGGAAGTCCTTGTCTAATTTTATTTTTTTTGTCATGTCTTGGGGGATGCAGGTTGGGGATTAGGGTCAGCTATGGGCGTAGGTTTGGTCTCAGCTTTGGTAGGGACACCCCCATATTTGTGTGGCTAGCTAGTTATTTTGCCTACTTACACTCTGACTCTGCTTTATGAAAAAGCTTCTTATGTCCCTTTTCTTCTTCTTGGGTGGCATCTACAAAGTACAAAAAGGGGCAAAAAAGAGAGACAGCCCTTGTAACTTTACCGTCGGTGTCGTTAACATGCGTGCACACACAAACCACCCACTCGCTCGCTGCTAGTGCAAGCCCAAAAGCAGTCCCGGCCCACGCGTGTAGTCTGTCAGATACCCCGCCGCCAATCAAATTACAGCGTTTCTTGTACTGTCGTCGTCCTGGCCGTTAGAATCGATCTAAATAGCAGTGCAAAGATCCAAATAGCAGTTCAAATGAGCTTGCTAAATATTGGTGGGGACAAATTTGTCATCTCAAAATATTGATAGGGACTAGTACCTAGCGTCCCCCCCTAAACCTACGCCCATGGGGTCAGCTATAGGTCAGCTGTATAGGTTCACAACTGAGATATTGACTAAATCCTTTGATAGCGTTCCAGTTTAAACAGGAGATTTTCCTGATTCCCTATCAAAACTCAATCTTGAAAGACGAAAACAGTCTTGGTTCAGAAGTAGCTCTTCCTGCAAGCGGAGACAAGTGGAAAATGGCAATCCAGCCCTGTAATATACACAGTGAGTGACTTTGACAAAAATAATTTATCACAGCAGTTTTGTGGTCGACACAACTGTCTTTTCATGACTGATTCAGAAGGTCGGTGGGGAGGAGAAAAAGAGCATAACGTCTTCAATTTATTATTGTGAAGGGAGAGAATAATGCGTCTCTATGAAAGTACCCGAGGAGACCGAGCGTTGAGATCTGACAAGCGTTGGTTGTAGCCTTATAGGATTTTTCTCTGTGGCTGAGAATTGATCACATGGCAGCGACAAAATTGCTGTTGTCAGGGTCAGCCAGCTGTCAAGACACCATCCAGACCTGATTAATAGAGTCCAGTGGTACTCCGAGAACTCAGAGAACCAGGACCGAGCGCTGCACTGCTACAGCTAAATTCGATAGCGTCTGAACCACAGGTAAATTGGATCTGCCAACATTTCTGAGCAGTTACAACATGCTAAATTGGATGCTTTTGTGTGATTACACAATCCATAGCTCCCAGTGAAGTATTTGATCAGTCAAGCCTCTGTAGGGCACAGGCTAATATAGTTCAGAGGGTGCAAACTCAAGCAGATCAATGGAAAGGTTAACGATTTTTAACACACTAAGAGATGAAGATAAGGTTATGATAGCACACTATGAGATAATAGCCTCTGGTGGACTAGAAGTGCCTTAGATATGGATGTTTCCAAAGCTGAATACCTTATACTGAAAGGCATGAACAATAATTCTACCAAATACTTAAAGAAAATAACTATTCATTTGAACATTTTCCAACAAGAAAAAAAGTGGTATTTTCAAGCATACTTACAATTACGACACAGTGGTGAGTCTGTGAAGCCAATGCGATAGACTGTGATTGAAATCCAGAAGTGTGAAGTTCTCACAGTGTGATATCGGTTTTAAAACAGATGGCCGTGTTGCTGTGATTTTAATTGTGCGCAATAAAAACAATTTCACGTGTCTACTGTATGTCAATGTTTCAAACTTTCCTAAAAGGATACATGATTACATGTTTCTGTGCTTGCTTGATGTAAGAATCAATGAAGTTTGATCATGTGTGTCACGCAACCAAGGTTGAGCTTTTACCATATTTGATGCGTGTGTAGGATCAATGTTTATGTGAAGAAAATCCTTAATTCAATCAGCATATATAAATCATAGGTTCAATAGGCAGTAGTCTTCTCAGAAGACTTGTATTGAACCTTTTGATTCATATGGATTACTCTTACAATGACTTTTAAAAGCATCCAAGTTCTGGTTACGTGGACTTTCAGTGGAGGAACAGAGACAATTTTTCATTAAAATATCCTTATGTGATTTTAGCCCCACACATGACATGCAAGAAAAAAAAAAAAAAAAAAAAAAAAAAAAAAGTGCACACAATTTACTAATTCGTTTCCTCAATGTACTAAAACATGCACATGATTACTATTACATTCCCTCGATTTGCTAAATTGTGTGCGCAATTTAGCAAATCGAAGGAACAAATTAGTAAATCATACACAATTTATAAATCGAGTGAACAAAATATTAAATCAAGGGCAATGGAGTAGTAATCGTGTGCACGTTTTAGTACATTGAAGAAACAAATTAGTACAGGTAGGTATTGTGCAGGGCTCCGTAATTTTAAGACATCATTGTCAGGGATCTGCAAGAAATGGGACCCAAGTGCAGAATGAGCAGACGAGGGTATTTTATTAAAACAGACTAGAACAGCTCGGGGAATTTGCAGTGAAACGGTTCAAACAGATGGGCAGGGCAGACAACAATACGGGCAGGAGGGATGACCACCGAGACGGTCCGGGAGGACCACGGGCTCAAGCACAGAGGAGGCAGCTCCAGAGGAAGGACCAGGCAGACACACACAGGAAACCCGTAGCTTCAAGTGAAACTCAAAATGTCACCAGTCTAGTCGCCAGGCAGAGACTCACGAGACTTGACACGTGAGAGAGGTGAGCTGCTTCCAGGCAGTGGGGTTCAGTGGCCAGGAAATCTGAGTGCGGGCAAGACAGGACAATACACAAAAACAAGCAAGACTCAAAACGACAGACAATTGAAAACAAAGAGTGAGCTAAAAGCAAAATAAATAACCAAAACTATCCAAAGAAATAAATCAGAGTGTAAAAACTAAAAGCCAGGATCCAAAAAGGAACTGCAATCTCTAATAGAATAAATGAAAAACTAAATCAAAAAAAAAAAAACTAGATTAGAATAAATTCCAGCCCAAGAAACAGGTAAACACCAAAAACAAACCAGCAGAGACACAATTAAAGGGAATCCAATATATAGAGCAGTCCACATGAGGATCAGGTGAAAACAATCAAGCCGACAAGGGCTAAACAAGGGGGCGTGACCAGGGGTAACAAAGAGGTGGGACAAGAGCATGTGGCAGACACGAACAAAGACAAAACCATGTGCTTAGACACAAAACAAACAAAGAAACATGGAACAGAGACAATATGGACAGGACTGTCAGGCCAGGATCCTGAAAATCATACTGTTGTTATTTATATATTCTTTTTTTTTTACCAGATTCATTCTTAGTTTTATTTTACATAATGATTTTAGATAGTGTATGTAGGATAATGGCTTTACTCACACTAGTAATTTTAAAACACTTATCTGCATGGACAGGAAATTAGTCACATAATGGTGTGTCACACTGGATCTGTCCAAGTTCTCCTCAACATCATACTTGCCCTTCTTTGTACAAACAGTACTTTGTAATGCAACCAAACTGGTAAAAAAAATGGCTTTGTTAAGAATTACAGCTGTGTCTTAAAGGTGGATTGTACCTTGAAGCGACCAGAGATAATGTTGTTGGGATGTTGTCATGTGTTGCTGTTCTTAGGGAATTTTGGGATCCTGAAGTCTCAGGAAAGTTATTGCAATTTAATGAAAGATTTTGAAGATACGGCCAGAGATATGTATTAAGGGAGTAGTTCACTCAAAATGAAAATGTTATGAAAATTACTCACACTCAGTTCATGCAAGATGAAGATGAATTTGTTTCTTCATCAGAACAGATTTGGAGAAATGTAGCATTCCATCACTTGCCCACCAATAGATCCTCTGCCGTGAATGGGTGCCGTCAGAGTGAGAATTCAAACAGCTGATAAAAACATCCCATCACAAACTCATGAATCTTGAATGGTCTGAGAGTAAGTGCATTTTCTGCAAAATTTTAGTTTTGGATAAATAATTCCTTTAAAGAAATATTAATGCTTACTAAAAAAATAAATGCTGATTTCTCACTCACTTTCTCTCAAAGACACAACACTTGTGAAAAAGAAGTGCAGTTAATTCTATAAAATGTGTATGTAGTTTACTGCCGTTGACATCTTATACTGAACCTGGAATATTCCCGAAAATAAACAGATTACATTGTTATTCCACTTTGAGTTGGAAGTACATACATTTACTGAAAACACTGATTCATGCACGAATGCATAATTCAGGGGGGAAAGATCATAAAGAGCATACAATCTGGGATCCTATGGCATAATAATTAACGAACTCTGATATGAAATGGACTAATCAGCACAATTAGTATGTGAATAAGATGCAACCAGAGACAACACATTATCTGGTCCCATCCTGAGTGGAGCTGAGACTGACCTCTACCAGACCAACCAGTCGACATGGAAACCAACCCCCTCAGCTGTGCACTAATTAGAGTCATGGTGTGCAGATCAGCCACTCCCTGGCACACGCTTCCGCTCCGGAGAACACTGCTCTCCGCTCACACACCTGCTGGACTTATTAGTAAAAGCACAATATTTACTGAGTGAATATCTCATACTCATGTTCACAGCAATAAAACACCAAACACTCCAGAGAGCAAGACTGAGAGACTCGGTGGCTCTGTAAATGCAGTCATTGAATGTGTGCACAAAGTCAAATTGTTTTTTTTTACTCTCTGGAGCAAAGAACAAGCTTTCCATATATGTCCAATTAAAGAGTCATCCAAACGCTGTTCCAGAATTTTGGAACAATGCTTTATGTCCTGGACCGACTCCATCAAAAACAAATTACACCTCACAATGTGATGTATTACTCTGGCAGGCGGCTCAAGGGACAGAGAGCAGTGAACCGACAACAATCTGGTAAAGACATTTATCACACGATGGGTGACGGCGAAGAACTATTCTTTAGTCGCATAGAGTAGCATACTAATACAACACAACACATTTTACAAGTTTGTAATTGCTGGTGGGAAAGCAGATACTTTTAAGTATGTATAGCAGTATGGGTACATTTATTTCATATTTATTTATAAAAAAACAGTCGTGGAATCTTTCATATTTTGAAAACATCACAAACTTTGTGTAGTGGGCAATATTATGTCTAGACAGATGGATACATACAAAAACGTTCAGAAACAGCAAACCATCTGGCCACGTTCAACTCTTTTAAAGTGTTATGACATCAACAATTATGTCAATAACCCAACGCACAGGATTTTTGAGGTTCACACTAATATTTAATTTTGTTTTGCAAAACATGTGTCCAAATGTAGCGTCTGGCAGGCACACTGACACTGATGTATGTAATAGCTGTGGAAATCTATTAGTGCACCTGCCGTTATGTAATATGTTTCTCTCTTAATGGCTTCCCATAAAGTGCCTTTGGGAAATCCTGTGAAAGCCAGATGTAGACATACTGTACACAGCAATGTCTTGAGCAAATCTGTATCAAGACGACACTGATCCAGTGCCAGTCAGTTTAATTGAATATACTGCTGGAGACAGCAGCCATGACGCTCATATCAAGTTTGTACTACAGCCGCTTTCTGACATGTACTATAGTTCATGTCACAGCCAGGGGAGAATCGGTTTTGACGTTTGCAACCTCCATGATCTGGCTAAATGAAAATGCATTTATCATTCAGAGAGAAAATCGACAAATGAGATGATTTCAGAATCTCAGCTGTTTCTTAGACAGCCATGAGATTAAATACAGAGACCCATTAATATCACATGCACCTGCTGTATCGTTTCAGAAAGACGTCAACAACATCTCAAACTGCACTCAGATTTGCAGAGATAATCGAATTTAAGTTAAGTTAAAAACCTCAATATAGCATGAAAAAACCTCTCATTCAGTTCTTACAGGACAAAATTATCTGAGAAATTCTAACAATATTCATTTTATAGCTCTACAAAAGGAGAACGTTTTACAAGACAATACAACTTTCTTTTATGTATGTATTTGTGTGTGTATCTTACTACTTTCAAATACGTTTCTTTCTTTCTTTCTTTTTCTTTCTTTCTTTCTTTCTTTCTTTCTTTCTTTCTATCTTTCTTTCTTTCGTTCTCTCAATGTGTACTGTTTAAGCATTTGTTTCACTTTCGTCTCTATTTCTGCTGAGGAGTTTTAAGGGCAGAGATGATACTTAAAGCTGCAGTCGGTAACTTTTGACGCTCTAGCGGTTAATAAACAAAACTGCTTGCGTCTTGCGGAAGAACATCGTAGCCGGAACTACTTCTCTCTGTTTATGTCTATGAAGAATCACAAAAGGTACTGGGTTACTCCGCCGCGGTATCGCCGAAGCAATCTAAAATAGTCTGAATATAAACACTTATTATAGGTGCACCCTAGTGATTCAGGACAAGCTAAAAACACGGTTTGGAAAATGGATTCATTGTGTACTCGCTTATTATATACATTTTTATAAATTTTGAACACAAACAAAGTTTCGGACCGTAGCTCTGATTGGTTGTTTCTTATCGGGAGCGGTCAGTAACTGGGAGGAGCCAGAGGAGCTTGATTTTTTTCACAGATTATCTGTCTCATATTCTACTGTCAGGACATAATGACAGGTTTCACAAATATGTAAAAAATATATTTTTACAAAAGTTACCTACTGCAGCTTTAAATAGGACACAACAAAGAAATGCGTTTTTAAATTTCCAATTTACCTGCATTGTAAAAATTATTTTTCAAGGTGTTAATATTACTAAAATTACTGGAGTTATACTATTTCACCTTACTTTAAAGACTAAAAATGACATTTCAATGTGTTATTTGACAAAAAAAAAAAAAAAGTAAAATAATTCTTTTTTCAAAGACATTTTTTTATGTAAAGACTACAACATTTGGTACAATGTCTTTATGGAGAAGGACTGAAAAAACATGACCTATGATGTACAGTAAGTAGTAGCCAATGCTTGACAAAAGTTTTATGATTCCAAAAAGTATTTCACATTTAGTGCTTTTTGAATGCATAAGCAATGCTGTCTCTCTTAAGGAACAGTGAAACAGAACTCGCTATGATGGGACACTTGACTGTCTTCATCTCGATCTCTTCCTGCCGTTTACCAGACAGTGACATAACTGCATCTTATCTGCATCACTGCCCTGGCCAAGAGGTCCTGAGACACTAACTGAAGGAGACAGGATGCTCCTCCATGCAAATCTCACTCCACAGAGCTGCACACGTACACAACCAAGCAACACAAATACAGTTGTTCAACCTAGAAAATGATTTCATTCTGTACCGTGACAGGAATTAGTCAAATACATTTAAACATGCAAAACCAATCTCACCCCATTTCACTGCACTATACACTAAACGGCTTTTCTACATTTTATTTTAATGGCATTATTGATGATGAATTCATTTTAAAAGCATGCTTTGTAGTCTTACATCGAACTCAAACAAAGATCCTTCCTTTACTTTAGACAATCTTTTTTTGTCATAGGCCCTGGAGCGACAACAAAACTACTTTTGCGTATTCAAATCATTCTCTGCAATGATTACCCATGAATAATTAGCATGTGAAAGCTGTTTAGCATACTGAACTAGAGTGACATGCACTACGTGCTCGAGTCTCCTGATACTGCTGAACCCGCTCGCAAGATGCATCATCATTTGTTTTTATGAACCTTGCTGCACGGTCTCCACGGGCAAAGCTAATTCAATGAAGCATCAGGTCATTAGCAAAGAGCAGAATAGCACGCTTATCTTAGTAAAAACTCATTACAGACCATACCACCATCTCTGTGCAATATGTCGACATCGTTTCCATTTAAAAAGGGTAATTTGACAGATAGAGATGTATGAAATGATTGCATTTTGCAGGTGGTTTGCAATTGTTTGCTGTCATTGGTAATGAAAACAATAGTTTCATGCTCCTCTTACTAATCTGTGTCCCCCGGTAAACGCCTCATATATTACACCTCACTGATACCAGCACAGGTTTATGAAATGCAGATAAGCTTTTTGTGAAAGTGGGGATGTTTAAAGATGATTAACAGCCTAATTAATCATGTGTGGACAAGACATCCTACATGCTCGCTGAATGCTTAGTGCCAGTGCAACACTTGCGTTTGACAGGCTAGTGTGAGACATCTGAATATTTTATATATCAGAAACAGAAGTGCTTCCAGAGCTCACACAGGAATAATAATAATAATAACAAAAGAGTTAGATTGTGAACAAATGACATAAATGTTGTTGTTTGTGTTCTGCGCTTCTATTCTGTGGCTGTACAAGCAGCAGGTGTGATTACAGATTTCATCGGCCTTGCATTTGGCTTCTGTGTTTGATTCTTATTGATTTCAGACCCATGACAAGTAGACATCTGTCATCACAAATGACCCGGCTGGGGGTTTGGGTGATATGAGCAACACGCTCCATTAGATATGAGATGGCAAAAGCAATTCACTGAATGATAACATCAGCTGCTCGAAAGGGTTGTCAAAACGATGCAAATACACAGTAAAAAAAAAGGATGTTCTGCAGCATGTTTTATAGGAAAATACTATTTTAGTCGTTCTGCTTCAAAATATCACATCCGAGGCGGTGTGTTGCTGCCATTTCTTTGTCATTATCTGAGAAATTCACCAGCAATTTCTGAGTGAAAGTAGTTTCAAAGCAAATCTCGCACCATTTTTTTCTTCTTTTTTTTTTGTGTATGATACAAGAAAGCAGAACAAGATTTCACTTGATGACTTCTCGTTTTCTGTTATTTGATCATTTCAGGGAAACAGATGTGTTTGGAAAAAAAGCTTTGCTGGCTGCTCATTGGCAGGTCAAAGGAAATGAATTTATGTTTCAAGGATGTGTATATCACTGTGGCATTACCTTTTTGAGAGTACTACTTTTAAGTTACTAATATGCATCATTTTGGGATGTATGTTTTGAAAGCGTTACCTCCCAGAGATATCTTTTTTACTTTTTCTGAGACTGTATAGCTTCTTTTATATATAATGCGTTTATTATTTCATTAAAATGTTGGAATATAAATCTCAAAAGCAACGAGGGTAGCTAGATGTTGGTTTGTTTTCTTATAATCCATCACAATCTCTATAAAGCATTAACCAGCGTACCTGATGTAAGTGTGTTCATTCAATATGAGTGAAAAGTTATATCCAGAATGTGAGGTTTTCATGTTTAGATGGAGTACTTCAGACCTACTGATGGTGCTGCAGACATAAGAGGCTGAAAAACATCTTTCTTGTCCTGAGATGAGCTAAGAATAGAGCTCTAGCGTCCTCTGCTGGTCGTGAGAGATGAAAGGTGTGTACAAAGTAGTATATAAGTTAATATATAGGTTTTTATGTTAATATAATTTGAAAACCACAATCAGTGAGCTCCACTTAATAGCCCATGTGAAAGGCTATTCATCTTATTTTTCATTGGTGAAATAATATATGAGAGTAGAATAGTGCAGTAAACATTAAAACTAACTGTGATACAGCTGAATTTATAGCTAAAATGATAATATATAATATGCCTATAATCCAAGATGGGATTAGGCCTACATAATCAGATTACAAAAATTAAGAACTTGTGTTTAGATTACATTACATTTTAATATGCTCATAATCAGATTACAGTTACTTATTCATGGATTGCATGCTTACATATTATACATATACAAAGGCTGTAAATTATTCATAATTTATTGATTCCTAATTCTTCTTTTTCCTCTTTTAAATGTTCCTTTCTGAAAGAAAGAAACAAACAAACAAAGAAAGAAATAAAGAAAGAAAGTACATATTTCAATAAATATTTATTCTTTCTCTTTACTTTTTATATCAATATGGTACTTTTAATGGTAAATTGAAAACAAGTTTCATTAGATAATCTTAAAGTAATCTAAAAAGTACTCTGAATACATTAGTTAAAATGACTAAAATTATTAATAACAGATTGCGTTAAGTTACTAACTATAATTTTAACCGACTACAATATGTAAGTAATCTACACTCTTTATATTATCATAACATAACAAAATATAATATAATATATTATAATACCAGTAAGTAACTGTTTAATTATGACCTGCAGCGAAGCAGCGCTCAGTGCTTTTCATTTGACAGCAGCTGCTGATGTCATTTGTTTTGCTCTGTACCGGAAGCGCTGCTGTGACGTCACGGTGAAAACTCAGCTGGGCGATCAGAAAACAAACATACTGAAACATCTTCGTCACAATCATCACAGTTATCAAAGAGTGGCCGTTGACGTCTGACTGCAACGGGCTTCTTTAAACCGTCCGATTTTTTCCGGTAGGTGTTGCAGATATGACACTACCTCGTGCACTCATAACTCATAACATTTACTGTAGACTGCTGTAAGTTTATATAACGACCACACACTGCTGTCAGCTGAATACATCTCACCGTTTTATTCGCATCATTTTTATTATCGTACTGTTTGTTTGCACTTTCTGCTAATATCCTTTTCATTGGAGGAACAAACATAGGCCACTACAGCTAAATGATGTTAACATTATGTACGGATATAAAATTAAAAGAATGTTGTCAATCATAGTTTTCTGCTTATTTTAAGTACAAACTTAACATTGCCCTTAAAATTGTATAGTTTTTTTATTTGTTCTTATTTATATTAATTGACATATCATTATGGCCTAGTTCTTGTTTTTCTGTGGTTATAAAATGTGACAGGCAGGACTTTGTTTCCTGTAAATCAAACCATGTCTTCATCCTGTTGTCATTATTGTATATGATATATGCTTGTCATTGTTTACTTTCCGTGATGATTAATATCAGTTGATGACTCACACAGGGTGGGGAAAGCTGTCTTGGGTTTGTGTGTATTTACTAATTTGTGTCCCTGTGCTTTCATTTAGCAGCAGTGTGGAACGTCGCACAAAAATGTGAGCAGGTTCACTTTCTGTTTGCATTTTTATATCAAGATGGCTGATGATTTGGTCTCGTGCGCGGCTGCAGGAGCCGTTCACTGCGCCCAGCCCTGTGCCAAGCAGAAGTACCGCAGTCATGCCCACTCACAGGGCCTGTTAGACGGGCTCCTGATGCTGCGACAAGGAGGGATCCTGTTTGATGTGGTGCTCTTGGTGGAAGGAAAGGCCATTCAGGCTCACCGAATTCTCCTGGCGGCCTCCTGTGACTACTTCAGGCATGTCTGACACTCCTGAAACGATTAGGCATGACAACATTTTTTTAATGTTTTAAAAGAAGTCTCTAATATTTAATCAAAAATACAGTAAGAACAGTTATTATGGGGAATTAGTATTTCAAATATTTGGTATTGTAATGTATTTTAAATTGTTGTTTATTCCTGTGTCTGAAAGCTGAATGTTCGGCATCATTAAATCCAGTGTCAGAAATTATTATAGTATGCAGATTAGCTGTTTGAGTAGCATTTCTTATTATTATTAATAATATATTAATATATAAATTTATATATAAAATATTAATTTTTGATTAGCACGATTTGATGAATATAAAGTTCAAAAGAACACATTTATTTAAAAATAATATTTTATTATTTTAGTTTTTACTATCACTTATGATCAATTTAATGCACCTCTGCTGAATAAAGGGAGTAGTTTCTTCAAATAATAAAAGCTTACTGACTTCAAAATTGTTAATGTTGGCATATATATGTAAATGAAAGTGTATATGTTAAGTACCTTTTTTAAAATATAGCACTGTTGTCACTCATTTCACTTTCACAGAGAATGCACACAATAATTAAGTTACTAAACATGTCAGTGATGAATAACCACTTTGTGTCCCCATTTAAATGTGTAATGTGCAACATACAGTATATATATACGTATGTATATATGTGTGTGTGTGTGTTTATTTAAAAAATTCAGATTTAGACACATTTCAAATTGAAAAACAAATTCAAGTTTAGATTATTTATTATTTCATATATGTATATGTATATATGTATGTATGTATGTATGTATGTGTGATAAATATATATATATATATATATATATATAAATTATATATAGAAAAAAGCTGCTCATTATAGAAGACATGTATTCAAGTCATGTTATGTGTAAATTTGTGGATAAATTAATAACTAATTAATACTAATGACCTTTGTATCACCAATGTGTTCTGAGAAGAGTAAATGTAAAGAAAAATGTAAAACAATTGAAGCTGACTCTCTAACACAAAGCACATTGTTTGTGAAAGTGATTTATTAAATCTGGATATCAAAAGATTGAGCTACATGATTATTGTTCCCCTGTACAGTCCTTCTTTTCTCTTTGTTTAGGGGGATGTTTGCCGGCGGTCTGCGGGAGATGCAGCAAACTGAGATCCCCGTCCGTGGAGTCACATACACAGCGATGACCAAACTGCTGGACTTCATCTACACGTCTGAGCTGGAGCTGGACCTGGACACGGTACAGGAAGTGCTGTGTGCGGCCACTCTGCTGCAGGTCCAAGATGTGATCGGCTTCTGCTGCGACTTCCTGTTCGCCTGGCTGGATGATGACAACATCTTGGAGGTGGAAATGCTAGCCGACATCTATGGCCTCAACCAGCTTGGGGAAAAAATTCGCTCATATCTGCTCAAGAACATCCAGACCTTCTCACGCACGCCGGTGTACCGAAAGCTTCCTCCGGAAAAGATCCTGAGTGTCCTTTCCAGCAACGATCTGGAGGTGAACTCGGAGAACGAGGTGTTTGAAGCAGCCCTGCACTACCATTACACTCCTGAACAGGTGGAGAAGGATGAGGTTTGCTTACAGGTGATCATCCCGAGTTCAGAAATATCAATTAAACCTTTCCCACATTTAACAATGACGATTTTTCTAATTATAAGTACTACTTTATGTATCATTGTTGTTTTAATATTTTTGAGATACTATTGTAGTTTTTATTAATATTTTGAATCAGTTTTCATTTTTAATTTTAGTCATTTTGTTGTATTTTTGTAGTTTTTTTTTCCGATAAATTTAAATAAATTAAAAAAAAAATATTTAAATAAATTCACAATTAGATTTAGATTTGGTATGAAGTGTTTTTGTATGCCGTGCCGTAAAAAGGGTTTTGCCCTTTTTCCCTTAATAAGTTAAATCATTATTTCAAAACTGCATTTTGTATTTGCTTGCATGATCTCTGTTTAATAAAAAATAAAATTGATGGTCTGAATGTGTTAGGTGTGACGTATGCAGAAAAAACAAAAAAAAACAAAAAAAACAAAGGCAAAAACCTTTTCACGGCACTGTATGTGTGTGTGTGTGTGTGTGTGTTTATATCACCTTTTTATACTTTAAGATAAGAAAACCAGTCAAATGTTTTGGTTGTAATGACAAAAAATTTAAATGTAGTATTTTACTTATAATCTTTAAATAAGTGCAAAAATATGTTCAAATGATACATTTAAAGGTACAATTTGTAAGATATTTGCAGTAAAATTTCCAAAAACCACTAGGCTAGTGTTATATGTTTTGTCCAGCTGATTATTAACAATATCTCTAATGTTTTCAACTACTTGTAAATCATGAGAAAATTCCCATTCTAAACAGTGACATGGGGCAGTGTAGTCACCTGTCAATGACGTTAGTTACCCTGTGTCATCGCCTTTACTGACGTAGAAACCACATGACAACAGTGTCGTGGACAAATGCGGAAGTAGCTTCGTAACAAACTTCAACTAGAAAGAGATGCCGATCTCGCTTGTGTTTTACTCGACAGGTGAGTTGTATTGATTCGTATCTTTACAGAAAACATATGCTATTATAACGATCAACAAGATTAGTATTATGGGGCATACACGCCAAACGCGAGGCATCACGCCTCTAGACCCGAGCGAGGATGCATCTGATCCATAGTCTGACCGCGTCTTTGCATTGACTTTGTATGTAATCTACTCACAAATCGTTGAACTCGCGTTAAATCCATGATTTATCTTTCCGTCTGATTGATGGCCGTCAGCGGTTGGGTAGAAGACAACAAATCCCATCATTCCACGCTCCTTCTTAGCATCATCAAACCACGCGATTGTTATTGTTTTGATAGTGCGCCCTCTAGTGGCAGGTCCTACAACCTGTACCTTTAATGTCCAAAAACTTTACATAAAAACATTTATCTTCTTTTCCCACAAAATAGTTATTTTCTGTGGCTGATTTAATGAAGCACCTACAGATGTAACAGAAAACATCTGGCTAATGTTTGCATTTTTTTCTATCACTGTCCATAATTGTAACCATAAATTGCATAAATTGTTGTCATCTAAAAAATAGCGAATTGAGAATTGAACATAGTGTGTAACCAGCTCAGAGGAAGATATGAATCGTGTCTTGGTGGCATTTTTCCAGTGATTTAGGGATAAAAGAAGATATTTTGTGAGAGAATGTGGCATGCTAGAGCAAAACCTGCACTTTTCTAATCTGTGCCCAAAATGAGCAAGAAACAAGCATTAGTCCGTCGTTTTGGATGTAATTAGTGTTATCTATGACAAATCAACTTTTCCTTCAGGATCCGTTGCAGATGTTGGAAGCAGTGCGCTTCTGTCTGATGGAGAAGCACGTGTTGCAGCGCTTACACAGCCGGATAAAGCAGTGTCCGCTGCGGGACTCGGTGGCCGCTGCTCTGCGTTACCACAGTCAGGAGCTGTGGCAGCCGGTGATGCAAACCCCACTCACTCAGCCTCGCTGCAGCTCCCAGTGCATTGTGGGATTCGGCGGCATGTATTCATCCAGCACACTGGTGGACAATGAGGAGCGCTTCCAGGTGTTCCACCCCTCCTGGGGCGAGTGGCGTAGTCTGGCTGCAGATCGCGCCTCTCGCATGTCCAACATGGGCATCGCCGTACTCAATAACTTTGTGTACTTGATCGGTGGAGACAAGAACACCAGCAGCTTCCGTGCTGAAGCTCGATGCTGGAGGTAAGTGATGCTGAATAGTGATGCTTACATGTTACATTCATGTTACATACTGATCTTGGCGGAACCTTTTTTTTTTTTTTTATGTTAATCCCGTTTTGAAAACAAACTCTTCATAAACACACACATATCAGTAATTTTTTATGTTTTTAAAAGAAGTCATTTATTTGATTGAAAAATACAGTTAAAACTTAAATATTGTGCAATAAATTTTATTAAAAACTATTTTAGATATTTAAAAATGTAATTTATTTCTTTGATGCAAAGCTGAGTTTTAAAGCATCATTTCAGGATCATCTTCAGTGTCAGATGTGATGATTTACTGCTTAAGCAGGAAATGTTTCTTATTATTACAGTGTGAGGTTTTACATTTTATAGAGCAGAGCTTTGACTTTAGATCCACCCATATGGCCTTATGTTTAGGATTATTGGATTTGTATTATACCCAAATCAGAGACCAGTATAATCAGATAAATGCTGATTGGATTATTAGAACCTTAAATCAGTTTAATTGCAAGAGCACTCAGAGTTTGAATCCATTTCTAAGTTTATCAAATGAAATAAAACTCAAAGATTTAGTATTCACAGAAACAATAACAAAAAGAATCCCTTATAAACAAAAATAAATTAAGATGCACATCATCCGTAATATTATAAACTATGGGCTAAAAGTTAAGAAACAGTCTAGAAACTTTTCCAAATCTGGACCTGTTGTTTGCACATTATATTGCACATATTCTAAATTATATATCATAACTTTTTTTTACTTTAGTCATTTAGCAGCTGTTTTATTCATTAAATGCACAAGCGCCGAAGATACGCACAATATCGCAATCCAGTGATCCAAAAGTAAATCGGGAAGTGAAAGAGAGAACAGGAAAAGATTTTCTATAAGGAAGTCCCTTCGATTGTTGCTTTAATTGCATTATAGTAATAACTATAATGTAGTGTTTTGTGTAACTTTGCCACCAAAAATTTGTTCATCACTATCATTCTTTTCAAATATTTATATCGATTCGCTGTGGAACGCAGGTCTCCTGATCAGTGTTGTTACTGTTCACAAACTAAAAGCAACATAATATCATGTTTGTTACTCTGAAGGCTGAAATAAAATAGAAATATTTGAATAAACACTTGAATTAGAAATGTTGCATTGGCGAGAATGTTGCAAGTGAAAATTAAGTAGACATACTAAAATTACTAAAATTGTGTATAAATAATACTAAAATACCACTGATCTTGATATGGTTACTACCAAAATTGAAGTTTTTCAATAATAATATTGCTAAAAACAAGCCAGAAAATTAAACAAATGATATACAACAATATTTGCATTCTAAGTTTTTTTAATTCCATTGTCTTCTCATCAAGGTACGATCCCCGCCACAACACCTGGTGTACTATCGAGCCTTTACGGCAGCAGCACGCCGATCATTGTGTCTGTGTGGTTGATAAATATATCTACGCCATTGGAGGACGAGACTACACCAATGAACTGGACTGTGTGGAGCGCTACAACCCACAAACCAACATCTGGGAATATGTGGCGCCGCTGAAACGAGAGGTGGACTGTCATCAGTTAACCATTATAGACTTTCACACTGAAATTGAAATCCTCTGAAATTGAAATAGATTTTAATATTGAGGATATAATACATTTTCAAGTTGTCATAATATGTCACAGTGTTTCCATTTTTACTGTATTTTTGATCAAATAAATCAATTTTTGTTGAGCAGAAGAAATATCAATCATTCCAAACTTTAGGCCAGTAGTGTAGTTTGGTAACTGTATTTACAACTGCAACTACCACAAGAATGTGGCACAAGTCTTTACAAGTCTTTACACTCTGACATGCCTGTGTCTGCAGGTATATGCCCACGCTGGAGCAGTGATTGATGGGAAGATCTACATAGCATGTGGCCGGCGGGGAATGGCTTATCTGAAGGAGAGCTACTGTTACGATCCCAGCGGCAATCACTGGAGCTTGTGTGCCGATGGCCCGGTGGAGCGCGCCTGGCACGGCATGGCAGCACATAACGGCCGCGCTTATGTCATTGGAGGCAGCAACGATGGTTGCGGTTACCGGCGAGACGTCCTCAAGGTACTGCACTTCTGAAATACATCCCCCTCTGTGACACCAGTTATAGCATAGTGTAAATATTGTGTCCAAAGCAAGACTATTGGGCTCTTCCTGCCTAGACAGCATCATCAGCTTCGCTCCTGAAGTGAAGACTATTTCAAAAGCCAACATGTGTCAAGATCCACAAGCCTTTCAAAATAACTGACAATTTACCATTTGTGACAAGATACTGTTAGTTCAGTCAGTGTGTTGCATTAGCCAAAAATACATTGTATGGGTCAAAATTATAGATTTTTCTTTTATGCATAAAATAATTAGGATATTAAGTAAAGATCATGTTCCATGAAGATATTTTGTACATTTCCTACCGTAAATATATCACAACTTGGATTAGTAATATGCATTGCTAAGGACTGCGTTTGGACCGTTTTAATGGTCATATTCTAAATATGTTTTGCACCCTCAGATTTCAACATTTTAAATAAGTTGTATCTAGTTGTATATTTTATCTACTGATTTTTTTTTTTTCATTTTAAATACAGCAATTGGTGAAATTATTTAAGTTTCAGTAATTTTTGAACATTTCCAGCACAATACCGATAACTGTGATCATTTAGGTCACTATAATTGTGATGAGAAATTTTCATACCTTTACATCCCTACTCATATGTATTCAATAAGTATGCAAAATAAGTAATTACTTTTACTTGATGTTACACCATACGACATAAAAAATTTTCAATTGAAACTTTTCTTGATTTTTCAAAACCATGTGAAACCATGAATACAAACAGTACATTTCAAAAAAAAAAAATGGCAAATGTTTTAAAGTAGATTTCTTTTTTTAAACTGGCACACTCTTATCTTCACTGACCTATATCTGTTTAGTTATTTGATATGTTATTTAATATACTACCAATGTATATATATACAGGTGCTGGTCAGATTATTAGAATATCATCAAAAATTTTATTTATTTCACTAATTCCATTCAAAAAGTGAAACTTGTATATTATATTCATTTATTACACACAGACTGATATATTTCAAATGTTTATTTCTTTTAATTTTGATTATTATAACTGACAACTAACAAAAATCCCAAATTCAGTATCTCAGAAAATTAGAATATTACTAAAGACCAATACAAAGAAAGGATTTATAGAAATCTTGGCCAACTGAAAAGTATGAACATGAAAAGTATGAGCTTGTACAGCACTAAATACTTAGTTGGGGCTCCTTTTCCCTGAATTACTGCAGCAATGCGGCGTGGCATGGAGTCGATCAGTCTGTGGCACTGCTCAGGTGTTATGAGAGCCCAGGTTACTCTGATAGTGGCCTTCAGCTCTTCTGCATTCTTGGGTCTGGCATATCGCATCTTCCTCTTCCCAATACCCCATAAATATTCTATGGGATTAAGGTCAGGTGAGTTCGCTGGCCAATTAAGAACAGGGATACAATGGTCCTTGAACCAGGTACTGGTAGCTTTGGCACGGTGTGCTGCGGCAGAGTCCTGTAGGAAAATGAAATCTACATCTCCATAGAGTTGATCTGCAGCAGGAAGCATGAAGTGCTCTAAAACGTCCTGCTATACGGCTGTGTTTACCTTGGACCTCAGAAAACACAGTGGACCAAAACCAGCAGATAATATGGCACCGCAAACCATCATTGACTGTGGAAACTTTACACTGGACATCAAGCAACGTGGATTGTGTGCCTCTCCTCTCTTCCTCCAGATTCTGGGACCCTGATTTCCAAAGAAAATGCTAAATTTACTTTCATCAGTGAACATAACTTTGGACCACTAAGCAGCAGTCCAGTCCTTTTTGTCTGAGAGACACTGTCTGTTGTTCAAGAGTGGCTTGACACAAGGAATGCGACAGCTAATTTAATTTAAAAATAATCTAATATTATTAATATTATATTAATATTATTGAATATAATAATCTAATCTATTATTTTTAATCTAAAAATAATTTGTATTTTAATTTGTATTTAATTTGTATTTGGAATGCGACAGCTGAAAACCATGTCTTGCAAACATCTGTGTGTAGTGGTTCTTGAAGCACTGACTCCAGCTGCAGTCCACTCTTTGTGAATCTCCCCCACATTTCTGAATGGGTTTTGTTTCACTATCCTCTCCAGGGTGCGGTTATCCCTATTGCTTGTATACATTTTTTCTACCACATCTTTTCCTTCCTTCGCCTCTCTTAATGTGCTTGGACACAGAGCTCTGTGAACAGCCAGCCTCTTTTGCAATGACCTTTTTGTGTCTTGCCCTCCTTGTGCAAGGTGTCAATGGTCGTCTTTCAGACAACTGTCAAGTCAGCAGTCTTCCCCATGATTGTGTAGGCTACAGAACTAGAGTAGCCGCATTTCCACTGTCGGGCCAGTGCGAACCAGGGCTTAAAGCGGGCCGGGTGGGGCTCATAGCCCCGGGCCAGTAGCACCGAGGCCAGAATAGCGCAGGGTTTCCACAGTCAGGGCTTGAAGCTCCGGTGCGCGTCACTAAACACGCCCTTTACATGCCTCTCAGAACAACGTCATGCAACCTCAAAATTTCACCATCAAAGAGAAGTTATCAGAAAACTAAGAAATAAGTCACTGGAACACGTGCAATCACAAAACAAACATGATCAAAGCGGCCGTTTGTTTGCATGCTTTGTTATATATTCAAATTCAAAAGCATCGATGTTTTAACTATACAATAAGTGATGCATTGATCATATTGATTTAATTTATCAAAATTAATCAAAATGAATCACACATAAATACACTTATTTCTATTTTATTTATTTATTTTTAACGCTCGTGAAAATAGCTTGCTTATTAAGTCGAGTCTGTTTCTGTTTATTAGCCACAGCCGTCATATTTAGAATGAATGATAATATCTCTATTTTTATAAAAGCTCCTGAACAAAAAACATTATTAGGCTATTCTTTTATGAAAAATTCACGAGACGAGGCTTGTGACTGATAATATAAGTTACTTAATAAATACACGATTGTGATAGAGAATAAGCTGACGTCTGATTTCTTCAAGGGGTCATATTTTACCATGTTTACTACATGTTTAGCGTGCATATCTTTTTCATCACTTATAAATATTTCTCCCTTGTATAGTGATTATAATCCACATTGGATCAAGTTATTTCAAACACTCGCTGCTGCCTGAAAGAGAGTTTTGAGATTGATTTATTTAAAAAAGTGTTTAATGCTGGTGTTATAGCTGTTATCTTTCTGAAATGATCCTCAGCTCAGACTCTCTATTTTTATAAAAGCTCCCAAACAAAAATCATTACATTACATCATTACATTTACATGGTAAATATATATAAGCTGTTATCTTTCTGAAATGATCCGCGCTGACGCTCTCCAGACACGGAGAAACTCCGCCTTTGTTCATAACCCCTCCTCTAGCCCCAGCTGGCCCGCTTTGGCCCAAGGTTGTCGTCAGGCCAAAAAACCCTGGCCGTTGGCCCCGAGGAAGCCCCGGCGAGGCACAATCAAGTCCCGGAAGTGACAGTGGAAACGCGACTGGCCCTGACACGCACTAGCACACCCGGTCTTAGCTCGATAGTGGAAACACGGCTAGTGAGAGGCCATTTAAAGGCCTTTGCATGTGTTTTGAGTTAATTAGCTGATTAAAGTGTGGCACCAGGTGTCTTCAATATTGAATCTTTTCACAATATAAAAATTTCCTGAGATACTGAATTTGACTGCATTTATTTGATCAAAAATGCAATAAATACTGTAAAATTGTTAAAATTTTTCTATTTTAATATATTTTAAAATGTAATTGAAATTAGAGCTGTCGGGACCCGACGGCTTCGGTCGGGTTCGGGCTTAATTTCTATCATCTTACGCGGGTTCGGGCCGGGCTCGGGCTTGCGCTCCGGTTTGCGAGGTAAACGAGCGGTTTCGATTAGAGCGAGAAAGATGCGAAAATGAGTGCTGAGCAGGTGTAACGGAGGCTTGTCTCTAGTGATTACATTTTGGTTGCACCAGCAACTAAAGCAAACTCTGAGGTGTGGAAAAGTTTTGACCATGTTTATAATGAGAATAATGAGTGAATAATGACGCACCATCAGTGAGCGCAGGAACGCGCTGAAGACATCTACAGTGGATTCAATTATTTTCCTCCACAAAAACATGTAGACCTAGTCTAATCTCTGTGAGTAAATGTTTTTTAAATGATAACTAAATATTAATTGAGTCTTAAATGCATAATGTTGACAGAGTATTCACGCTAATGTTGGCATTATTCTTTTATTAAATAAAGCAAATCCGGCGGAGCCTTTATCTTAATTTCGTTATTGCCAAATACCCATCTTAATTTAAAATTTATCTTAATTAAATTTTTTTAAATGACTCGTTTTTATTGGTGCGTTGGTGTATTTATAGGTTAAATGAGCCTATGTCTAGAATGCTGAGATGTTACGATGTGACACAGGACTTATTTTATTTCTTTATTCCAACTTCCAAGTGGTCTAGTCTATGTTAGTTATGAGTAAATTATGTTAAAACATGAATAAATTACTCATTGTTGACAAAAGGCAAAAGAGCTGTGTGCGTGCGCACATTTGAATAATGTCGGGCTGTAAACGGGTTCGGGCTTTAAAAAAGCTGTCAATCAAAATGTACTTGTCGGGCTCGGGCCGAACCCTGTCGGGCTCGGGTCCTGTCGGGCCTAACTTTTAAGGCCCGATTACAGCTCTAATTAAAATATTAGTTACATTTTATATATGTCTTTACTGTCAAATCTGACCACTTTAATGTGTCCTTGCTGAATAAAAGTATTAATATATACATTTTCATCTTACTGACCTCAAAATGTATTCACAGTAGTGAAATACATTAATAAAAATCATAATAATAATAATTAAATTCTACCTTTTCTTGAAAATATAAACTACGTTTCTAAGAATTCTGAGAACCTTACTAAATTCTAAAATATTTTTTACTTTTTTTGTGGATTTCTTATTGACTTAAAAAGTACCGATAAGGAAAAAGCCAGTATAATTACATTTTTACACTTATTAGAGTTTTGGAATCATATGCTCCATGTGAGGTTGGATCATTCTTTGTGTGGCCCTATTAAGATTGTTGCTATGAAGTTGAAAACATGCTGCCTTTAAAGACAGCTGTCTAAATCGAGCGTAGACAACTAAGCAGCTCACCATGTTTTGATCCATAGCCGGCGACTGAACTGAAGGTCTGTGTGTCTCTGTAGGTGGCGTGCTATAACCCAATAGCAGATGTGTGGTCTGTGGTGAGCCCGCTGCCTGCTGGACACGGAGAGCCAGGTGTGGCCGTCCTGGATGGGTGCATCTACATCCTGGGGGGAAGATCACATGATAAGGGCAGTCGAATGAAGTACGTTCACATATATAAGGTGGAAGAGGACCGATGGGAGAGCGGGACATCCCTCGAGGACCGTGTATCTGGGCTTTCAGCATGTGTCCTGCTTTTGCCACAAGCAGCCATGGCTCAGGCACGCAGCTGGGAGCAAAGGGCTAAAGCATCATGGGAGGAGGTGGACTGGGATGACTCGGACAACTCAAGCGAGGACTGAAGGTGTTAGCGCTGCTCAGGTGGGGCATAAAATTGCAAAAATGGGGAAATTGTCCTTTATTAAATTGAGCACTTGTACGAAAATCCATAATTCTTTACTAGATTGAGTTTAGGGAGCGTCCCTGTTGTGCCTGTCTGTAAGTAACTGAAGGTAAGTTGGAAGTGTTCTGGTTTAGATCATGTCCAAATCACACCCTTTTGTGCTTGTGGGTTAATTTTACTGACTCTTTTAAGTCGTTGTGCCATTTTATATTGTTTTGTGTCCAAAACTTCATTCAGAACTATGAGAAACTGTTGTTGACGCTTACACTGTACATGCACTTTACAAATACAGTTTGATTTTGTTTATAATGATGGTGCCTTTATTTTACAGATGTGTTTTGGTAAGTCCAATGCTTTTTTATTAATAGATTTGAATTAAGTGCAATAACAGTTTTCAGAAGAGTAGAGGAAAGGGGAAGGGAAGTGGTAAACAGGATGCTCTAGTGCAGGGGTTGGCAACCTTACACACATGTACTATTAGCGGAGGAAATATTGGCACAAATGTGTGATTTGTACAGGAATATTGTGAAATATTATTACAATTTAAAAGAGCTGTTTTCTTTTTGAATATATTTTTGAATTTCATTTTTACCTCTGTGATCAATGCTTTATTTTCAGCATCATTACTACAGTCTTCAGGGTCACATGATCCTTCAGAAATAATTATAATATGCAAATTTTCTGCTAAAGAAACATTTATTGTTATTATCACTGTTGAAACAGTTGTGCTGGTTCATATAAAAAAAAATGTGATGCAGTGCCATTTGAAAGTTTGGGATAAATAATACTTTTTTTTTATTCAGGCACACATTAAATTGGCAGTAACTGGCAGTAAAGGCATTATGATGTAATGAAATATTTCTATGTAAAATTTATGCTGTTCTTTTTAACTTTTTGAGAATCCTGAAAAAAAGAATTAGTTTTAAGCAGCACAATTGTTCTCAACTGTTATATAAGAACCTTTATTAACAGGTGAGCATCAACGCTAATATACAAAGTCGAGTCACCCTGGTGACATTTTGGAGAGCGTCACATACGTAAAAAACATTTGCAATGTATGTATGCGGATACGTTGTTTACGTTCAGGTATGTGATACTGTCCAAAATGGCACTATGGGGGACACGGAGGAGACGAATTGTTGAATAAAATTATTTTTGTTTTCTTTTCGCACACAAAGTTTTTTTGTACCTTCGTAAAATTGCGGTTGAACCTCTGATGTCACATGGATTATTTTAATGATGTCTTTCCTATGTTTCTGAGACTTGACCGTGGTAGTACCCTTGCTGTCTATGGAGGGTCAGAGAGCTCTCGGATTTCATAAAAAATATTGTACTTTGTGTTTCAAAGATGAACGAAGGCCTTACAGGTTTGAAACGGCACTTGGGTGAGCAATTAATGAAGCAATTTTCATTTTTGGGTGAACTAGCCTATGGTCTGTAACAGTTCTTTCCAATTTTAATAATATTTCACATTAATATTGTTTTTACTGTGCTTTTGATCAAATAAATGCAGCTTTGGTGAGCAGAATAGGTTAATTAAAAACTCATTTGAAAAATGTCACCAACATGTCAGCTCTTGAAAGCTAGTGTTAATGTATATAGAAATGGGGATGAGTCACAGTGATTGCTGTTATAAATTAATCTCAGACAGGTTGCCAACCGTGGCTCTAATGAACGCTGGTTTACTATTTTGTTGGCCGTCAAATTACTCCAAAGAGAAATAATCCAAAAATTGCAAGTGTTAGATGAGCTAGTTATTCAAGAGTCCCTCTTGTGTATTTCGCAATGTAAAAAGCAATTCTGTTCCTTTAAATATTATGCACTCCTTTTTACTGTTTGCTTTTTCTTTTATTTATTTTCTGTCTTCGGTATATCAGACGTATCGCCTCTTCTAAACGTCTCTGATTTGTTTGACCCTTTTGAATTTCATAATACAGATCACATGAAATCTGAAAATCACTGATTTTCTTATTTTTAATAAATGTTTTGTGGAATATTTGATTTTGTGTCAAATTTCCAGTATATTTGACAGGAAATGATATACATTCACTCTGACTGTACTAGCTTAGACTCATTGGGTTTCTTCTAATATTTTGGAAATTCATTACTCATTTTAACTGCATTGTTACCAGTTTGCAGTGTCGAATTCATGAATAAAGATCAACAGGTTGTAATGTAGTTGTTTGAGTGGCTTTAAAGGTTTTGAACAAGGCCTGGTTAATACAATGAGTCTGAACAGGAACTGAGAAGAGGAGAGGGAAATCATTTTATATAAGCAGGGAATCCTTTTTGTAACTGGTTTTTGGAAGATGTGACTATAGATTTAGTGACGGAAGTAGTCATTAGTGTCCAGTATGATGGTGTTTTAACTGCCTCTACAGCATTAACACGTGCTTGTCTATTAAAGTCACCCAGAGGAGCTCTTATAGCCCCACTTCACAGTTAAATTGCTGTTTAAAGGGTTTTTACACAGCGGGCGTTTGTGTTCTTTCACTCAGTCATAAAAACCCTTTCAGCATCTTGTTTCATTTCCCCTTCTCTGACAATAATCTCACGTTTTACTAGCACATAATAGTCAAGTTTGTATGACATCATGCAACAGCTCCAGTTTTTTTGCCTCAATCTTTTTTATTCACCAGCATTATTACAGCTTGATTACCTGACATTAAATGTGTTAGATACAGTTAAACTAGAAGTATGTTAAACCTCCTGTATAATTCATAACACTGCACGTTGCATGTGATAAACAGTTAATTTATATTATGAAGCAAATTGTTCTTTATTAAATGTTTTCTAGTCATAACAATTGGGGTACAGTTCACTGTTATGATACAAAAATAATATATTTGGTTGGTCTTTACAAGATGGCCTAAACAAACTGCAAACTTCCATGAAGATATTAAAAGATACGCACTTCAGCTTGTTTTTAAAAAGAGCACTTATTACAGAAATAAAATACTTTAATAGAATATACTTGTGTAAATATAATTGCATGAACTTTACCATTAAATCAAAATGTGTTTCAATTTTAATATAAATTGATGTTAAGCCATGCATTTATATGAATATATCTATTTTAATCAAATGATTAACTTTACATTTCTACATGCAAAGTTTTATTGCATATTCTACGGGAAGTATATGCAAAATGCGTGAGCTAATAAATAAATCTAACAATAAATATAAAAAAAGAAATACTGTGTGAATACCATAGTTTTCTTAAAAACATGATAAAGGCATAACTTTACTTTGCATCACATGAATTCTGCTTACATATTTTAATTGAAAATTATTTTTGTAATAAGGTTTGATACTTTTTTGCAATATTTTTGCTATTTTGGCCCTTTTGAGACATAAGACATTTTGTTTTCATACTCGTATGCATCTATTTAATATAAGTTAAATTCATGTGTGTTTATTTACCCTGTTCCTGCCACAAAATGCATTAAAAACAGCACTTACATGCCCATTTTGTTCTTTAAATGACTTTCAAAGCTTGAAAAGAGCCAACTGCTTAAGTAGAAATAGAATATAAATGATAACACGTTCTCATCAGTGTTGTAAACAGTATCAAGAAAATGTTTAGATATTGTTCATATTTGAGGTAAACGAGGTATTGTAGTGCTCTTGTTTGTGCCACAGAAGTAGCTTGGTAAATATAAAGACGGTAATGCTTATCTGTAGTGTGTTTGAGTAACAAATAGCTGCTAAGCTTGTCTGAAAGATGCTAAAGAGCGCTGTAATGAAGTGAGCTTGGCTAATTCTTCCACTCAGGACATACAAACACACCTCCCTCCCCCCACCTTTACGGAAGTCATTAGCGCCTGACATCCATGACGGCGGCAATCAGCGTCCGTCTGCATTTTGGAGTGGTGAAAAGGCTTGCCCCCCATCCCCATTTTCACGCCTCTTAAGACTCTTTCATGGGCACAAGGGACACGTGACATGCTTTGTTATGTAAGGTGGTACCTTAAGTGTTCTGAGGATGCAACATCAAATAATGTGTGTGTAGACGGACAGAGATGGGCGGGGTTCCAATTAGAGTCAACAAAAGGGGCAAAAGTGAAAGAAAAACAAAAATAGGGTACTGAAAGATTAAAAAAAAAATTCTACACATCAGTATATTATGAGTCACCATGAGCCTTTTCGCACAGACTTTCAAAGTGCTCTCATTAACTTCTAGCAGATGTTTCTGTCTACTTCACTTCCCCTTGAACTGAACTTCTTTATGACTCATTGGATTCATTCATGTAAGCGTAATAGCTGCTAATTTCTTTCTTTGGAAAAGAAAAAGACCATGACCACAGCATCTTTGAAGATATTTACTGATCATTCTGAATTTCAGACATACAACATTGTCATTTCCAAACAGCATTTCATGTGAAATGTGACTCTCTTTTTTAAACAAAAATAATATTAAGTAGCAGCAAACGCAAACACAGAATAAATAGACATTTTAACAACAAAGCCAAGAAAACCAGTCTGTTCTAGGTCCTCGGTACGCATGAGTTTTCAGGTCAAAAGGTATCAAAAGTCTATTTCCAAACGTGTTTAATGCAGCACAATTGACAAGCACAGACTTTTTTTTTCAGTTAAACTGAAGCAGATTATTTATTTTCTATTTGCATTCAAGTTAACTCCTGAACGACATTCTAGTTAGTGCCACTTCCTCGTTACACTTTCGCTCAGTGTTTATCTGACGCGCGCAGACACCCCATCATCTGAAGATCCAGACCTCAACGTGCAAGACTTTAGAAAGCGTGCCATCTCCCGCTCACCAGCACGAGTAAGAGAACAGTGGGTATTGGCTCCAGTCCCCTACATTTCCGTGGTGATAGCCGTGATGGACGGCCTGGGTGCTGTATTCGGTGGGTAGGTGGTGATGGGGAGGTGGAGGAGGGGGGTATTGAGTGGATGCTGCCCCGCTCCACTGTCCCAGAGACTGTTCTGTGCTGTAGGGCGTGTAGAGAGGATGGTGGCCCAGCATACCTGGCTTGGCCTGGGCTATGGCCATGTTCAGCACCCCTGCGTAGTCCTGGTGCCCCGCGGAGGGATGTGGAGGGCAGGGAGGCAGGGCGAACTCAGGGGCGGAGGGCTTGCTGGAGGTGTCTTGATCGGGCACGGTGGCAACATCCGGCACTCGGGACTCAAGGCTGGAGCGGCTCCCACATCCACTGCTGCTGCCAACACTGGAGGAGGACGGCGAGGGCGACTTGCCATATTCATGAAATCTGTGAAAAGATTGAGAATATAACATCGTGACACAGACCAGGAGGAAAATAGCTTGGGAAGTCTTGTTTGAGGTCACGAGACTGTACCTGTAAGGCTGGTATGCGTTTTGTCCTGGTACGAGCTGCTCAGAGCTGTAAATGTCCCGAGGGTCTGCGCTCAGAGGGGACTCTGCACGGAGAGAGTGACCGCTGTCCCGGTCAGACGCACTTCTCCATGGAGAGTAGTGCTCGACCTTCACCACCGACTCTTTGTGACCCACATGTTCATCCTCAAGACCCTCACATGAGGACTGCTGGATATCTGAGGAGATATCAATGAGACTTTAATAAATTACAAATTAAACAACTATCTTAGAAAAAAAGAAAAAAAACTCATCAGCTAAGATGACTAAACTCAGGCTGCTAGTTAAAAGCCTGCAAATCCTGTACGTCCATGGAGATATTAATTGAAATGTAAAGACCATTACCTCGTGGGCTTCCATGTTCTGGTTCTTTTGAAAAGTTCATCTTCTTTGCAACTCTTTCAGGATCAGCCAGACTTCTGTTTGCTCGTCTGTCAAAGGACAATTGTAAACAATGTAAAAACTGTAAACAAATGTATTGAAATAATTGGAAATTTAAAAGATAGAATATATATTTGTTTTTATTTTTGTGATGGATTCCATTTTTAAATCAGTTTTTAGAGCGACAGGTCATGAAAAAAAAAAACACCAAGATAATCATACCTCTTAGAGTTTGTGCCCTCGTCTCTGAATCCTTTGGCAAAGGGGTTGTGGTCGATTTTCAACTTTGTAATCTGTGAGAGTAATCATGTAATGTAAGAGTGTTCTAATTAATGGTAATAAAAAAAATACCATTATCTATTCAACTTCAAAATGTATGCATAAGAACCTATACATGCTTCACCTAACATTATAAGAATCGGTGCTGTAACAACCATATATGTGACCCTGGACCCCAAAACCAGTCTCAAGTCGCTGGGGAATATTTTTAGCATTAACCAAAAAAACATTGTATGCATTGTAGCATGAGAAAGCATTGTATTTATACCAAAAATCATTAGGATATTAAGTAAAGATGATGTTTAATTAAGATATTTTGTCAGTTTCCTACTGTTAATAAATCAAAACTTCATTTTTGATTAGTAATATGCTTTGCTAAGAATACATTTGGACAGCTTTAAAGGAGATTTTCTCAGTATTTATATATTTTTTTAATTTTTGCACCCTCAGATTCCAGATTTTTCCAAATAGTTGTATCTCAGCCAAATATTGTCAAATCCTAACAAACCAAACATCAATGGAAAGCTTTTAGATGATTTATAAATCTCAATTTCAAAATATTTACAAATATTTACACTTAAGACCAGGTCCAGGATCACATATGATAAGGTGATGTGTCCCCACCCCAATTTCCAGAATAGTGTTCATTCAGTACGTTGCTGATTATCAAATTTTTATAAAACCCTTACCTTTGTGTTCTGGTATGCAGTGACAGCAGTGAAGGATGTCTCGGGGAAGGTAAAGGTTTGGAAGACGCTCCACCGTACACTGTACAGATCATCAGCCTGGACGATATGGAAACGCGGATGGTAGCGGTGCATGGAGTGAAGAATAATCTGAATTGAAATGAGAGACGTGGTTTAAATCAAAGTCAAATCACTATTAAACAAATGTAGGACTCAGAACAGCCACATACATGTCCATGCTGGTCCAGGGCATTGTTGGTAAGCTTGAGCTTTAGGAAGGACACAGGCTGCTTCATCCAGTGGCTGCCGGGAGCTGGTGAATCTGGGTGAAGGTACGTCCTGTAAGGCGGCTGAGGCTCAGACTTACCAGCCACCTCCCATTTGTCCTTGTTCCACTAAGGAAGAAGAAGCATGTCATGAAATAACTGAAGACAGAATAGTGAACTAGAGCTTCTAGATCGGACGTGACATAAGGTGCAGGGGTGTGAGAGTATGTGTTAACGAGAGTGTGTGTCGGGCCAAAACCCCCCAGTGGGCTCTGTAAAAACAGGAAGAGTTGGGGCTCTTTGAAGTTGAGGAGCCCAATCAGTGGTGAGAACGTTCTGGGGAGACACATGTGACAACGTCCCCCAACGCTCCAGCCGTTCACGGCTTATTCCCAATTCAACAGCTCTTCATTTCAATAGGACTCTAATCGTCTAGACTAGCCTGCGACCAGATCATTCAAATGGATAAGGCAACTTTCTTAGAATCTGGTTGGATTTTATGAGGTTTTGGTTCTAACCTTATATCTCAGACCATCTTCTGGCACCATGTCAACCAGTAAGATGTACTTCGCATATGGCACCAATCCAGACAAATTGATTTTGCAGTGTGGAAACATCCTCCTGTAATAAAAGCATACAAAAGTAAGCTTAGCTCAAAGAATTGAGGTCTCAGACGTATGTTAAGGTCAGTTTATAGAGTTTAGCTGATCCAAGACTTGTCGACAGATTGAGTTGTACATGGTTCTGAGACAGACCTGCCAGGTTTGGTGATGATCATCTCCGTGCCGATCTCATGGAAGGACCTCCACAGCTCGGGATCCTCCAGAGTCATTCGGATGTTGCCCTGGTGATAGGAATCCCCGACTCCAGTCATGGAAGGTGGAGGAGGGAGACTGAAATTGTGCTTGAGGTCTGAAGCAAGATGGAATATTTGAGATTTTCAGGCAATGGAATTTAATTCAGTGTAAAGCGAGTTAACAATGAAGCCAAGTCTGAAAATAAATGTTGCACACCAAGAGTAAGAGCCCTCAAGTTGCATTAGAGTTAAAAGTATTACTCACCTCTGATAGCCTGCATTTTTAAGGCTTCTCAAAGATGCCCTCCGGAAGAAAATGAGACGCACCAAATGATCTGAATGAGCAGTTTTTAGATGTTGTAATTAAAAATACAAGTTCTCCATAAGAACTCAAAGAGCTTGAGTTAATTCCAATGTTAAGTACAAGAATGAATGGGTTCAGTGTGTTGTGTCTGTCTTTTGCTTCTGCCACAGCGGAGGGGGTGTCCCTCACCTTTAAGTGGGATCTGGATGTGGGCGGGGCTTGGACCCCCATCTCCAGCCTTTGAAGTGACACAGTGACGAGTCAATGTCATGATCTCATTGGCCGATGGGAAGAATCAAAGAGAGTTAGCAGAGCCTTGATAGAGTCCCAACAGGAAGGGGACAAGCAGAGGAAACATGTCTTTATGAACTGCTAAAGGACTTGTAAGCAAATACGTACAGACCCAAAGTATACAGGATGGCAAATCAAGCACAAAATTCCCTTCATTAATTCAGCTAATGTGACTTCACCTTCTAATTGACAGCATTGACCCCTTCACACAAACATAATCTGACACACTCAGTGCTCATGTTTGCCAATTCACACACACATGTATCCATCCACTAATTCTCACTTATGCTACAGACACCAGGTCCTGATTTTAACAACCAGGTCAGACCATGGCAAATAATTTGAAATGCAATTGAAGTTGTCACTAGAGCATGAGGTTCTTGTGAACTTTTTTCTTTTCATACCTTCCAATCTTGGCCTTCACGCTGAATTTTAATGGAAGTGCTTACAGAACTTTAGCCCTTGGTTTAAACACATCATCTTCCATCATGAAGAAACTACAAAAGACCACACAGAACCATCTTAACCTCCATTACCTTTAGGTTTGGTCGCGGTTATCTTTTGTCAACAGCAGTTTTGAGACAAATATTGACATACGGTCTTAAAACTAAAGCTTCTTAATGGTTCATTGAATCCCTAAGAAATACCTTTCTTATCAAGAATACTGGTTCAGAGTGGCTTTATGGTTCTTTGGAGATTCAAATATTCTTGATATTGTATTGAAAATATCAGATCTGATTTTTAGGATCTACTTTTTGTTTTAGGAATCACCTTTTAAAAGAGAGGAAATAAATAGGTTTCTTGAAATTGTGAAACTTAAAACATTCTGCTATGGCATGCTGGAAAATCATTTTTGGTACTTATTTGAACCTTTGTTTTCAGGGGATTGAGTTTAACACTCTTAAAGACAAAGTTTCCAAAGGTTTTTGCAGCAGCGGTGCCATAGAATAAACATTTTTGGTCACCCAAAGAACATTTTAGTGAGCAGTTCTTAAAAGAACCATTTTCTTGGTGTGAAGAGAATTCTAAAGTAATGGAATGGAAACATTCATGGACTTTAAAGGTTATTTTTGGAACCATAGAAGGCAATAAGGAACCTTTATAGAGAATGTTTGAAGACTCTTTGCATGTTTTAAATTTTCAAAAACAAACTGTTTTGAGGGATTTCCCAAATAAATTATGGAATATCAAGTACATGATTCTGACTGTATCATCTCACTGAATGTCTCAGTGAAAGTGCACCACATAAAGGCATTATGGAAAGCAAACCCTGGGGCAAATCTGCAGGTGAGGTTTACCTGAGAATGAGCCTGTGGATGTGTGTGTGGTGGGAGGGAGGGGTTGTGTATTCAGGGTGTCTAGACATGACCGTTCCTTGATGCTTAATCTCATTAGGAAGAAATGCTCTCTGAAGGCAGCAGGCTTTCTATTCATGCAGAGAGATACATAAATAGAGACAGAAAAAAAGAAAGATGGATCCAAAATAAATGGGAATGTTCAAGTGGTTTACAGCCTGTTAGCACCATTTCATTGCAGTTTTCTTGTCCTTTTTTTAAGAATAGGGAGAGCTTACTGAATTTCTGGGATTGTTATGTCTCTGTGACTATAAGCTGAAATGAGTGCTTGACTGACTGTTGACAAATTGATCTGCAAGCAGATGTGTGTTTGTTCCTCTGTGCTTCTTTGGTAAAATTGGAAGGGTTGATTTATATTTTTGATAATTAGAATCGAGATAGTAGGGAGTACTGGAAATTATGGGGAAATGGGAGGAGTTGAACGCTTAAAGATTATAAATGGGATCAAATAGATAAAAAATAAAAAAAGTTACAACAAATAATAAAATCCACAACTTGAATCGATTAATCACTATTTCTTGTTTAATTTGTGACACTGATCTTGTGAACTCAACAGACACTTCAATAAAAATCAAAAATTATTTCTTATTTAAAAATTAAAAGAATGATTTAAGATTTTAAAAATTAAAGTTATAAGAAACATTGTTTAAATATTAAATATATATTCTGCTATATTTCTAGGTAGCTTTGTGACATTGACCATGTCCGTTCATAAAAATCCGTGATTCCTTCCCATTTAAAAATGAAAAGGAACTTTTACGATTCTTAAAATAAAAATGATGACAAATAAAAAAAAAACTTATAATATAAAATGAATTTAAAAATATTAAAGATTCTGTAATATTTCTAGGTTGATTTGTAACATTTATCATGGGGACTCAAGTATCTCAACTTCTGCTGGCTTTACAGTGAAAGGGGGACAAACCAAATAAAAAATATTTGGAATATTAGTGTTTCCATATTAATGGAAGGAAATAAACATTAATACTTGAAAATTAATTGCTGTTTTTCCAGGTAGTACTTTACCTTACATAATTCTTAGTTGATTTCAATCCAAACCAAATAGAAAACTTTAGGGTTGATTCAAAACATGTCCCATATGCAGTTGCTTTAGGGGTGTTTTAAAAACAGGAATTGAATGAGACAGAGGCAGAACTGATGACTATTGACTGGTTCTGATGTTTTAGTCATCAGAAAACACAATCCACAGTTTGTGCTCTTTCTCCACCCTTGCATAGAGTACTGTTAGCACAACTCTTTCTCATGCTAAACGCTAACTCCAGCAAAACAGACTCTTAATCACCGCCATTTCCTACATTTGCAAGAACTCTCAAAGGACCGAAGCATTTGAGAACAAATACTGCCATATAAAAGATGATCGCTAAGACCATTCGCATGACGACATAATGTCTTATTGTTGATGCATACTGTGAATACGTATAGGCACTGGAAGAGATGGATATCAGATTAATTTTTAACATATGTAAAGTCCTTTTATAGTTTATTATACATTAGATGGCATATAAAGTAAGATACATGATAATAATGTTTCTTCCCATTCGTGGAATCATTTATAAATTAGCTATTAATGTATAATAAATGTGTTATAACACATAGTCAGTCTTGAGTGCATTTTTCCCCTATTGATTAATGTCAAATGATCCTGAAGCTTGTTTTAACTGTTGTTTTTAGTGGCTGCAATAAAAAAGATTAAAACACTTGTTCTTAAAGAAGTGGTTAAATCAGAGATGCCTTTTTTACGAGCTAAAAGCCCTCAAAAGCTGGAAACGTATTGATTGGGAATCTAAGGTAGTTTAGAAGGATCTGTGTTAGTCTTACACTCAAATTCCTCTACACAAAGTAAAGAAGAGCATCAAAAATCCCTCACACCTCAGAGTCACTCTGGAGATTAACATTGCGAGGCCTAAACCTGGAGAAAACGGCAGAAGACATTAGCCAAACACACGCTCCGCTATTGCTCCATCATGAAGGTGTGATGGCCAGGTTTCATTTCCTTCACCTGATACTGGTCAGTATGATTCACACATGGCGCGTGGCTCTCCTCACTCCTCTGAGATTACGCACACATTGCTGCAAGACTAATGTATAGTTTTCCTAAACTTAATCCACCGGTAACATGCTGATATTGGCACTCATGCTAATTATCATAATGTATGATCAGAGTGAAATGTTTCAAACATTTTACTCTACAGTAGATTAGGTTTGTCTTTGGTGTAAATGACTGGAGTAACTTTAGTAGTTATTACAATATTAAGTAATTCAATTAGATTACATTTTTCCTGTGAATTTGCGCTATTGTACTATTGAAATTGAATCATGCACTTTCCCTCAGTTTCATTTTTAAGTCAAAATCATTATTTTACCTCTTACAATCCTTTAGACTTCCAGAGTAAAAAGTCCTTTTTGTAGATTATCATAACTTAAAATCTTCCTTGTGACGAGACAATTAAATTACACTCGATGAATTTTATAAGCCATCAACAACCATTTCAGTTTAAATGGTTTGGATGCAATAGGGGTCAGATCTTCACGCTTTTTTTTTAGCTTAGCATAAGCTAGCGTGTGAAGAGCTAATGCTGTCATTTGAAACGAGTCAGTTGTTGAAACGGACACCAGTGCTTATAAGCATGGAAATCACACACATTAGACACATTTAATTATGGTAACAGACTTTACCCTATATTTCTCAAAGAATATATACAGCCGATAGACAAACATACAGCCCATGAGGCTAAATATTCTTCGGTTTCAAGAAACCAATGCCATGGTATAGTGACACAGCAAACGTGAGCTGCGAAAGGTCAAACTTCCTCTCACTGACTTTTGCTTAACCATCCAAATCAGTGAAGTGCATCATAAAATTATCCATATCCCCTTTGATCAGGTTAAAACATCATTAATGTGTAACTGAAAACACATGGCTGCTCTTTAGAGGAAACGTATGGTTCCGTGAAGTGTCGTGTCTAAACGTTACTGAAGGTTTCCTACTGTAGACCCCACAGGGATCAAGAGAGTCCCACTGGGACTGGGCTGGGTCACCCCACACTCACGCTGGGCTTCATGTGTTAACTCTGCGACTCCAGCAGCTGATCTCAAACCAGTTTGGCTGCTGGCTTTTAGGACGGGTGACAGTTTGGGTGAGAGAGAGAGAGAGAGAGAGAGAGAGAATTAAAGGATGGAAAGTTCAGAAAGGACGCACTGGATGAACTGGCAATGTCACGGCCAAGACCACAACAAATCCTTTCTTTCTGCTTTACGCTGCATTTTGGCCCACAAGAATGAAGAAATTGTGTATTCTTATAACGCCAAGTTAATCGTATAGTCTCTAAGAGAGGTTTATTTATCTGAGAGTCAAAGCATTTCAATTTGGAGGACATTCTGGAAAGAATCAAAGACTGTCACTAGGTCGGACACTCAGCATGTCTTAAATCTTCCCTTTCCTCCAGCTCAGCTCAGCTCTGCACCCATCCCATATCGCAGACACTAAAGTCAGGAGGTGTTAGGCACCTCTGCCATTTGCTGCACCTTGTGTGGACGTATCGTCACTCAATAGCTTAACAGCTGCCAATACACAGGCGCTCCGGGCTGGGATCAGACGGCTGTGGGGTCTATAAAGAGCCCCCCCGCGATGAGCCGACGAGAAATCTCACACCTTTCACTGCATTAGCCATGCAATCTTCCCTTTTGATGCTCTAACTGGCCACTTTAAATGCTCAGGTACGGCCGTCAGGGGGGACAACGAGGAGGTTAAACTGGATCATTTCTGGAAAAGTGGGGTTTCAAAATGTGAAATGAAATGAAGTAAATGAATGGCACAATCACACTGAACTGGCACCAAGCATTTACAGGATTCCCATAGTGTTTGTTCCCTGAATTTCCCCCTAGTTGTTCTTGCTCACTGGAGAAGGTTATTTGGTTTTAAAACCATGAATTGCATGCAAAAATGTACACATTAAATGAAATGCAGAATGCAATGGTGTGGAAGTTCAATATTTTATTCGGAATACAACATAGATGACATATCAAATGTTTTAACTGAGAAAATGTATAATTTGAAGGGAAAATAAGTTAAGTTGATTTCATGGCAACAACAGATCTAAAAAATGTTTACCACCGTGTGGCATCCCTTCTTTTTATAACAGGCTGCAAACGTTCCACTCTTTGTTATAATTGCAGCCATTTGCTAAAATCATTTAAGTGCATTTTTCCCCTCAATGTACACACAGCACCCCATACTGACAGAAAAACACAGAATTGTTAACATTTTTGCATATTTATTTAAAAAGAAAAACTGAAATATCACATGGTCCTAAGTATTCAGACCCTTTTATTTAGTAGAAGCACCCTTTTGATCTAATACAGCCATGCGTCTTTTTGGGAATGATGCAACAAGTTTTTCACACCTGGATTTGGGGATTCTCTGCTATTCCTCCTTGCAGTTCCTCTCCAGTTCTGTCAGGTTGGATGGTAAACGTTGGTGGACAGCCATTTTCAGGTCTCTCCAGAGATGCTCAATTGGGTTTAAGGCTCTAGCTCAATTGGGTTTAGGGCTCTAGCTGGGCCATTCAAGAACAGTCACAGAGTTGTTGTGAAGCCACTCCTTCATTATTTTAGCTGTAACCTTTCCGGAAAACTTTCCGAAACTTGTGACAAACCGGAAGGAGTATTTTTGGAACAGAAATACTCCTTCAAACATACAACTTAATTTTTGCATGGTAATCCAAAATAGCATGGTAATCCAACTCTTTAACAGTGTAAAAAACTCAGTATGCATGAAATAGCATTTCACCCCCCTTTAATAAATGTGCAAAAATGTCAACAATTCTGCGTTTTTCTGTCAATATGGGGTGCTGTGTATACATTAATGAGGGGGAAAAAAAGAAATGAAATGATTTTAGCAAATGTGTGCAATATAACAAAGAGTGAAAAATTTAAAGGTGTCTGAAAACTTGCCGTACCCACTGTACCTTTGAGCATTGATGGTGCCTTTCTAGATGTGTAAGCTGCCCACGCCACAAGCACTCCAACCATCAGAGATTCAGGCTTCTGAACTGAGCGCTGATAACAACTTGGGTTTTCCTTGTCCTCTTTAGTCCAGATGACAGTTTTCCAAAAAGAAATTCAAATTTTGATTCGTCTGACCACAGAACAGTTTTCTACTTTGCCACAGTCCATTTTAAACGAGCCTTGGCCCAGAGAAGACGCCTGCGCTCCCGGATCATGTTTAGATATGTTTTTGTTTTTACCTATAGAGGTTTAGCCGGCAACTGCAAATTGCACTGTGGATTGTGTTCAGGACAATGTTTTCTGGAAGTATTCCTGAGCCCATGTTGTAATTTCCATTACAGTATCATTCCTGTATGTGATGCAGAGCCGTCTGAGAGCCTGAAGATCAAGGGCATGCAGGATGGTTTTACAGCCTTGACCCTTACGCACAGAGATTGTTCCAGATTCTCTGAATCTTTGGATGATATTATGCACTGTAGTTGATGATAACTTCAAACTCTTTGCAATTTTTCTTGGAGAAACTCCTTGCTGATATTGCTCCACTATTTTTCGCCACAGCATTGGGGAAATTGGTGATCCTCTGCCCATCTTGACTTCTGAGAGACACTGCCACTCTGAGAGGCTCTTTTTATACCCAATCATGTTGCCAATTGACCTAATAAGTTGCAAATTGGTCCTCCAGCTGTTCCTTATATATGTACATTTGACTTTTCCAGCCTCTTATTGCTAGCTGTCCCAACTTTTTTGAAATGTGTAGCTCTCATGAAATCCAAAGTGAGACAATATTTAGCATGACATTTCAAAATGTCTCACTTTCAACATTTGATATGTTATCTATATTCTATTGTGAAAAAAATATAAGTTTATGAGGTTTGTAAACTATTCCATTCCCTTTTTACTCATAATTTGTACAGTGTCCCAACTTTTTTGGAATCTGGTTTGTGTGTGTATATATATATATATATATATATTTATATAATATTTTTTTATCCAATGCAAATCAGCTTTATTAGAAGTAGAACTTAAACTCATTTTTTAAGTTAAAGTTTTTATCTAGTATTTATATTTTTTCATATTTTATTTCAATTATGATTATTATTATTATTTGTAATTTTAGAATTTGCTCACGATACCAACTAAAAAGATGCTGTTTGTTTTTCCAGTATATTTAGCATATGATTAAAATACCATCAACATGTCAGGACATGTCATTGAGTACCATTTACTACAAGAAATAGCCCAAGGCTACTTGGCTCATTCACCTGAAGTAAAGGCTAGTTTCCTTACAGCGCTCATCTAAACTGCCTCAACCCATGACCCAACAGAACTACATATTGGCTTTAATTTAGACCAAATTCCAAGTATACATTATGTATCATAAGTATTCAGTCAGATGGAGGCCAGCGGACACACACACGAGGCAAACAATCACCACCTACCCCCACATCCCCTAAAAAAGATCTGACACACATTTGGTCCTGTACGTAAGAAAACAAACCCAGAGTGTAGTATGCCTGACAAAGGGACTAAATGACACATTGGCAGCAGTTCATAAGAAACCTCTGGGAGCTGCTAATGGGGCTTAATGGCCTTCCTCAAGTTTGAGGGCTTCACACCAGCCTGGACTCAGCCTTTGACATGGCCTAGCTAAAAGACGGGGTGGTCTTCAGCCCAAGAGGATTGCAGGATGACTTTAAGGAGCTGATGTCATCACTTCTCATAAACTCCCTTTATGGAATAAATGTCCAAAACTGGAGGGATTTTATAGAAACAGCATGCATGTGTATACACAAAATCATCTACGAATGGGTAACTTGTGGTAATAAAATGTGTACACTAGCATTAGATCAAAACTCTGTGATGTCTGTGTAATCACAAAAAAATAACCAAACAACAAAGATCAGGTAAAAATGTTGTAAGTGTATTTTTGGTTTTGTGATGCAGCAAGTCAGAAATATCAACCTTCTCAGAAAAATAAGCCTGAGGACAGCAATACCCCATAAACCTCCGTCCCTAGAGACCAGAGCATATATCCACTTACATTCATAACACCAGCAAAGAAACAGCATACAAAAGACAACAACAAACAAAATATTATTTTACAAAGAGGAAAAAATAGAAACATCTCTTTATCTGTTTACAGGTAGTTTGGTCACACATGCCCAGTGCATCGAAACATTTCATCCCGTCAAAGTCTTTTCTTCTTGTATTGAAAAATTCTGCACTCAAAAAAATACTGGTAGCTATTTATCTGTCTACAAGTAGAAAACGTTCTGTAAAAAACATTCCTCCGTCTAAATTTTTCCGTAGAACAGAACTGGAAATGATCTGGTGGGGAAACACGACCAGCACCACCACGAGCGACGTCCACATACAGACACGTCACGACAAAATCATCGACTTGAAAAGAAAATCACCAATGTAATGCTCCAGGAGAAAGCAGTGCTCCTCCAAATTGAAACAAAATCCCACACGTCAAGAACATAATCTCAATACAACTAACGTTTGGGCATTTCTCTTTGGTAAAAGGAAAAATTTACCCCAAAAGTAAGTTTCATTCTTCATTTCCTTACTAGCTTGTCAATATAAACTCTAAATGGAGATGTTTGGCAGGATTTTCATGCTACTCTTTTCCATAAAATAAAAGTGAATGGTGAACAAAGACTCACACTGCAAACACTGCAGTTCATATGTCTTATGTAAAATATTTCAAGATTTCAAAGGCATTTGATAGTCTTTTTTGAAGAACAGTCCAAAATGTAATTCATTATTCACTGAAAATCAGTTTGATGTACCATACCGGAATATACACAAATGTCAATGAGATCTCAGAGCGGCAGCAGAGGAGATATTAAATTGCTTACATTTCAGTCTGTATCTCATGCAAAAGTATCAAATGCCTTGGAATATCATGCACAAGTTATAAGCATTTTTTAGTGCTTTTAGTCATTTTTGGACCCTGACACCCTCTGGTCTCCATCCACTTTCATTGTATGGAAAAGAGCAGCGTGAACATTCCATTAACTTTCTCTTTCTGTGTTCCACACAAAAACAATACGAGTATAGTAAATGATAAACAAAATGCCATTTTTGGGTGAAATTATTTAAAGATTGTTTTAAAAAGCCAAAAATAAGGGATCAGCACCATTTCTAAACACTTATTTCCAAAATTTGTAATTTATACATCTTGGCATAATCTTGAAAAGAAAAGAAAAATGAAACATTAAGTAAATTCTTCGGTAGCTAGTTCAATCACATTCTTCCTTCAATTGTGATACGAATAATAGTCACATCTTCTCAGTGCTGGTGATAAAACTGACATGTTTACCCTTTCAGTTTATGATCCTCAATAGGAAATATAATAAAACTACAAATGAAAACATGAAATCAGGAAAAAAAAAGGTGTGACAGAAACGGTAACACAACTCAAATGGAACTTGTGGGGGCTTAAAAACTCCCAATATATATATATGATCACCAACACAGTAATCAATCATTGAAATCTTGTGATGCTGTGAAGAATCTTTAAAAGCACGTAGCTAAAGCATGGACAACCGATCAAACTTGATGCTCCGTGCACAAACACATAAGCAGGAAAACAGAGATACATGTCCTGTACACACGGCTGTTAAAAAAAAAAAAAGAAACAACCTTTGCATGCTGATATCTCCACATTTGGTTACAATGCCATTAAAACTTGGTAGTGATATGAATCATGTTTTTTTTTTTTTTACCAAACGTCAAGCACAGTTTACTTCCTCTAAAATCTGTAAACAACACTGTGATGGATTTAATGCCCAGGAAACTCTGAGGGAGTAAATTGCATTACACAAACTGTCAATATTACATAATCCATCCTTTAGGAAAGGATTTTGTACTGACATTTGTACATGATTCCACTGTGTGAGCGTCGTTTTCAGTACAAATGGCACTTTGCAGGATCGTGCACAACAACAAAAAAACGTAGCAGCAGAGGAGCAAACCAACGGGTCACAAGTGCCAGGGTGGGAAAAAGCCCTTTCCATGAAAAACGTGCATTCGGCAGAGAAAAAATATGCTAAAGAAAAAACGTCATTGATTAGCTACAGCTACACAATTAAACAAGGAGATTTCGCTTCAGAGCTCAGCTTGACCGTTCAGATGTCCATGTAGTCATCTTCCTCATCCGACTCGCTTTCCAGAGAGGATTCCTGACTCGACGTCTCCTGCACCTCTAAAGCAGGCTGAGCGAGAGTGTCTTTCTTCACGTTAGCTGCCGACTGAGAGGACAGGATCACATTCTGATGGGAAAACCAGACAAAGACAAGGAAATACTTTCAAATACCAGATTCCAGATATGTTGTGAGACACTGTGTCTGAAGACAGGGCTATTCTGCTTTCCACTGAAATAGGAATGAATATCAGCCACACAAGAACACCTACCTTGAGTTTTTGCTTGGTCTCCTCAGAGATGCTACCCTTCGGGGAGAGCAGGGTGGGCGTGGGGGGCGTGACTGTTATCTCTGGGGGGAATTTAGTGACAGTGGAGGGGATCACCAGTTTGGGCATGTTGGGAGGAATTCTGGCCCGGATGCGACTCGCATCTGCCTGCTTTGACTCGTCACTTTCTGTAAAAAATCATTGACAAAATAAAAGCATTGGAAAATGTGGGTAATTAAAGTAGAGATTATATTTGTATAATAATATATTAGAGATAATATATTTATAATAATATATTAATTATTATTTTTATTAATTATTGTGGGGGAAGTTGTGGCCTAGTGGTTAGAGAGTTTGACTCCTAACCCTAGGGTTGCGGGTTCGAGTCTTGGGTCAGCAATACCACGACTGCACGTCCTGATTTTGCTGAGTTAGATGTGTTCCTAGGTCAACATATTTTGTTGACCCTGGAACAACATTTTACTCCAAAAATATATTGTTGACCATTTGCCTACACTTAAACCTAACCCTAACCGTGAGAAATCCCTAAAATCAGAGGAAATGATAGATGAATGACACTGATGTACAAGCACCAAACACTGATTTTAAGCGTAAACTTCACAAAATCTATAAACTGGTTCTTCAAATCTGATTGGTTAATCATAATGTTGTCCCAGGAACATGTGTCACTTGGTAAAATCAGGTTCTGCACAACAACTGAGCTGCCCTTGAGAAAGATATTTTCTCAGGACCCTTCAATGAACAAAGTTCACAAAGGCAGCGTTTTGTAACACTATAAAAGTCTCTATAGCTGTCTTTTTTTGAATGCGTCCTTGGAAGATAAAATATTAGCTGCTTAAATAAATGGGAGAAAAGCTCTGATTTGTGAGCAGACGTTACCTGTGCTGGTGTGTGTTGAGCAGGACGGGGGCTCGTGTGTGCTGGGAATCTGAGAGACGGTGGCCATCTTCATCTGCTGGCACAGATGGGACTCCTGCTGGCGGTACAGCAGACCCTCAGTAACCGGCTCCTCTCTGTCCTCTGCAGACACAAACACAGAGACACGCGCCATTAGTAAACAGATCATTTAGACCCAAACATTTTGTGTCAGCAATATCAACTGAATTCTGTATTACTGCATCAAATGCATAATGCCTATTAGTTTTTATATACTATTACAGCATTTATTAGTATTTTGAATTAACACTGATTTTTAAATCTGCAGTTAAATTTGATTACATTTGTTATTTATTTCTATTCGGCGTAATATTTCAGTTTTATTTATTTCAGTTTTTCGCTTAAATTTCTTTCAGTGAGCTGCAAATTTAATTTCTACCTTTTTTAATGTTTAGCCATTTTCTAATGACTATATTTTGTTTATTAAGCTTTTGTTTGATGCAGGTTATTGACTTTAATGCCTGCATTTATTTTTCAGTCTTCACTAAAGTGTCGGAATAAAATATGTCCACTGACTATAAACAATAATTCAGTGCCAGTGTCTCTGTGCATCTAAGTATGTTTAGGGTGACCATGTCATTTGAATTTGACGAGGTTTAATATGCTGCAAACTGCGACTGGATTTCCTGTGTTTATGTAGTAGTGCATGCACTTTCATGTGGCTTCAAGGACACACACAGAGCCTTTCTGCTGTATACATGCACACCTAACACAATCATGTACTCTGGTGCTTCATCCTTGTTTCCCTAGCAACGGAGTATGCAGCAAAGAACTCATCTGTCTAAACGAGACACAGTGAACACACACGTCTTTCTGCATGTGTATCTTAGAGGAAGAAATCAGACAGACTCAACTTGCTCTATAAGTAATGAGAGTTTTGATGAAGTTATAAGCTGCATGTTGATCCCTAGCATGCAGTGGTGGTTACATAAAGTATAAATCATAAACAGTGTTTAATTTCATGATCAAACACGCCCTCTGCTGGACACATGTGGACACCGTCAAATGAGTGTCAAACCAAAGCAGTGCATGATAACTGGACAGCTGATAAGTGTACTAATTTAAACCTGCACACTCACTAATCATGCTGTACTAATAAGTATACAAATTATATATTGCACAATATGCAGTGAATAGAATGCTATTTTAGTATGCTACGTGTTATACACAGTAGATTTATTTCAAAATGATTTCAGTATTTTAAAAGCAAACAAGAAAGCCTATAGATGCCATACCTGTGTGACGCAAGAAGGCCATGCTTGCTATTGGCTGGCAGGGCGTCTTTCTCTGTTGTGATTGGTCGGGTTGGCTGGAGGGCGTGCAGTGGAGCTGTGTTGCAGTGCTGTGTGTCTGCGGCTGTATGAGGAGCGGTCGAGAGCTCTTGTTCAGGTCCTGCGCTGGTGCTGGATGCGTGTGAGTGTGGAGGCACGGCGTGGAGAACGATGCTGGGAAGAAGAGGTCTCGCTGGTCTTTACTAAGCTTGGGAGTGCTGGGTGCATCACTGGAGCTCTGAGAGACAGATGGGACAGAAAAACAGAGCCATGAGTTGACATCATCCCTTTCAAAACGGAAATGGAGCCAGAGAAAAAGTGACTCAAAGAAAGAAACAGTAAGAGAAACAAAGTTTGAAATAAGTTAATGACCTTCTTGCACAACGTATTATTAATAACCATTATAAATGAAAATGTTTCTGTTTAAATGCATCTTAAAATGTAATTTATTACTGTGATGTAAAGCTGAGTTTTCAGCATCATTCCTCCAGTCTTCAGTGTCACATGATCCTTCAGAAATCATTCTAATATGCTGATTTGCTGCTCAAGAAAAACATTTGTTGCGTCTTATTTTTATGGAAACTGTGATACAATTTTTCATGATTCTTGGGTTAATAAAAAACAAAACAGCGTCTTTTGAAACATTTCAAAAGTATTTGCTGTCACCTTTAAAAGCATTAACTGTCACAGCTCAATGCATCCTTGCCGAAAAAAAACAAAAACAAAAACATAATTTCAAAAAAATTCTGTCCCCCAAACTTTTAAACTACTGTATTTCTGAGATGATAACTAACTAAATTATAAACTTTTAATGAGGTCATGCCGTTGCATACTACAGTTTTAAAATAAACTATTACAAACCAAATAATATTCGACAAGCGGCATTTAGCTCTTAGAATTAGTACAACAGCAATACAGCCACTAAAACAACCAATCAATGAGCAGGAAACACACTTGTTGAGCAAATATCCAATCAAAAGCTCATGCTACAAACTTAAACATCCAATCAGCTGCATCCGTGAAGCCTACCTGTGAACTAGTGTTTGGTTCCTCTCTCAAGATGGACGATTCAGTAGACGCTCAGCAGAACAAGCAAGCGAACGGGCAAACCAACTAAACAGCTCTGGGTCCTGTGTGTGTGTGTGTGTGTGTGTATAGAGAGAAGAGCTCAGGGACACACTCACAGCTCCACAAACAAACTACACCACAACAGAACCAGCTGTCGCTATAGCAACAAAGCCAAACCGCAGCCAATAGCTGATCAAACGACCACGCACCGTCTCTTTCCACAGAGCCTCGCTCCGTCTCTCTCTCAGAAGTGTTGGGCCAGTGCAGAGCACATCTTGGTTCGGAACCAATGTTCAGTAACACTTCTAGTAGGAAGGATGGAAGCTTACGAAGATGCAGCATATGATACAAGAAAGAACTAAGCTTTTCTTCATAAGAGTATATGTGTCACGGTAGGAAATCCAGTGTTTCCTCCGTGTCATGTTTTGTTATTGTTTTTGTACTTACGTTGTCTCCATGTGTTCGTTTAGTTGATTGTCATCACCTGGGTGTTGATTGTCTCGCTCCAGCTGATCGTCATCATACCTCTGCTACTTATACTCACCTCCTTCTCTCTCTATTGTCAGATCCTCTCTTATGTCTCCACGTACAAACTGGATTACCGTCTTCCGTGTTTGTGTGCTGGTTGGATTCGTGTTGTCGTCCGCGTGTCAGTGTTCCGGTCTGTTCCTGGTTCTAACCATTGACCACCTTCACCTGCACCGCTGACTTCACCATCCCGCTCTTCGCACGCCACCGTAGACCTTCCTTGCCATTGCCAACACTCTGGACATTCCTTATCAATAAACAACATCTGATTGCCTGCAATTGCTTCCTCCTCTTTTGTCTGTCGTTACAGTAGGATCTGACCATCATGGAAGCAGCAGGCGATCGCTCCCCATCTCATCTCGAAGAATTTCTGCAACGAGCTGTGGGTCGTATGGATCGCCAAGACAAGGCGATAGATGAGATGGGTCGAGCCTTCCAAGCAATGGTGACGAAGGTGTCCGAGCTCGTTCTCCAGACGCAACAACAACAACAATCGTCACCCGCTGCGCCTCCCACGCCACCCACACCGCCGATCGTCTCCGGGGGGATTTCCCAGCCCGATCCACGCCTCCCCATCCCGGAGAAATATGCGGGTGAGCCAGAGTTCTGTCGATCTTTTTTGTCTCATTGTTCTCTGCACTTCGCCCTGCAGCCCCGCACGTTCTACACCGAGGAAATGAAGGTGGCATTCGTCTTATCTCTACTTACGGGAAGGGCTGCCCTCTGGGGGACGGCGGTGTGGGAGAACCAAGACAGCTGCTGTGCCTCGTTCCACGCACTTTCGGAAGAGATGAGACGGGTCTTCGACCGCTCCGCCGCCGGGAGGGAAGCGGCTTGGCTTCTCACGGACCTACGTCAGGGGGAAAGGTCCGTTTCTGACTATTCGATTGAGTTCCGCACCCTGGCGGCGGAGTGTAAGTGGAACGAGGAGGCGCAGTGGGATCACTTCCTGCATGGGTTGGCTGACCGCATCCAACAGGAGATCCGCGCCGTCGAGCTCCCCACTTCTCTCAACAGTCTGATTGACCTAACCATCAGAGTGGAGAATCGACTCGATCAAGCCACCAGACGGAGGGGGAGAGCAGTTCTCACGAACAGACCGGAGGCCCAGTATCAGCGCTCAGATGTTGCGGTCAGCCCACCGGGAGATCTTGAACCCATGCAGGTGGGGCGAGCTCGGCTCTCCCGGGAGGAGAGGATCAGGCGGAGATCCCTGGGACTATGTTTATACTGCGGCAGTCAAGAACATCACATCCAGCGTTGTCCGGTAAAAGACCAAGCCCGATAGTAAGACGGAGGCTACTATCGGGTGGGATCTCTGCCAGAAAGACCTCTTCTACATCGACACTCCTTCCGGTGAGTCTACGGTGGTCCACCCACGCACTCGAACATCACGCCTTGTTGGATTCTGGGGCAGAGGGTAATTTCATGGACTTCCAGTTCGCTAGTAAGCTCAACATTCCTCTCACCTCCCTCAAACACCCCATTGCACCCTTTGCTCTCAATGGACACAGACTACCAGTCATCACTCAGACCACCTTACCTGTTTCCCTCACCACCTCTGGCAATCATACAGAGGAGATATCATTCTACATTACGGACTCACCTTCATCCCCCATCGTTCTCGGTCACACCTGGCTTCAGAAACACAACCCCAGCATCAATTGGCGCCTTGGATCTGTGGTTAGCTGGAGCGAGGAATGTCATTTGTCTTGTCTTTTGTCTGCTGGTGTTAATGTTTCTGAGTCTGTGTTTCAGGGGGAAGCAGTGGATTTGGCTAGCGTGCCCGCGGAGTACCACGACCTGAAGGAGGTGTTCAGTAAGTCTCGTGCTGATTCTCTTCCTCCTCATCGTCCCTATGACTGTGCGATAGAGTTATTGCCAGGTACTTCTCCGCCTAAGGGCAAGTTATATTCTTTGTCTGTTCCAGAGACGGCGGCCATGGAGAAATATATATCCAGTTCTCTAGCAACGGGGTTTATCCGCCCTTCCTCTTCTCCAGCGGGGGCGGGGTTCTTTTTTGTGGGAAAGAAGGACGGATCCTTGCGACCTTGCATTGACTACCGAGGGCTGAACAACATAACGGTAAAGAATACCTATCCTTTGCCGCTTATGTCTTCAGCTTTTGAGAGGTTGCAGGGAGCGTCCGTTTTCACTAAATTGGACTTACGTAATGCTTATCATTTGGTCCGCATCAGGGAGGGGGATGAGTGGAAGACTGCCTTTAACACCCCTAGAGGCCATTTTGAGTACTGCGTTATGCCGTTCGGGCTAACCAACTCGCCGGCAGTCTTTCAAGCACTCGTTAATGACGTGTTGCGAGACATGGTCGATCTGTTCATATATGTTTACCTGGATGACATATTGATCTTTTCTTCGTCTCTCCAGGAACACGTGCAACACGTACGACGAGTGCTTCTGCGGTTGCTAGAGAATGGATTGTTTGTCAAGGCGGAGAAATGCGTTTTTCATGCACAGTCTGTTTCTTTTCTAGGACACATCATTTCGACTGAGGGTGTTCGCATGGATCCTGAGAAGGTTAAGGCTGTGGTAAATTGGCCATCCCCTGAGTCTCGCAAGGCCCTGCAGAGATTTCTGGGGTTCGCCAATTTTTACCGGCGTTTCATTCGCAATTTCAGCCAACTAGCCGCTCCTCTGACCGCCTTGACCTCCCCTAGTTTGACGTTCAGGTGGTCAGACGCAGCTGAGGCTGCGTTTGCCAAACTGAAGAGCTGCTTTGTTTCAGCTCCCATTCTCGTCACCCCTGATCGCTCACGTCAATTCATAGTGGAGGTCGACGCGTCAGAGGTGGGGGTAGGAGCAGTGTTATCCCAACGCGCATCCTCAGACGGAAAGGTGCATCCGTGCGCGTATTATTCTCACCGTTTATCTCCTGCAGAAGTTAATTATGACATTGGCAATCGAGAGTTGTTGGCAGTCAAACTTGCACTGGAAGAATGGCGTCACTGGCTTGAAGGGTCGGGTGTACCTTTCATTGTATGGACAGACCATAAGAATCTCGAATACATTAGAACCGCCAAAAGACTTAACTCCAGGCAGGCTCGGTGGGCATTGTTTTTCGGTCGTTTCGATTTTACACTTTCTTACCGGCCGGGTTCCAAAAACATCAAACCCGATGCTTTATCCCGTCTTTTTGAGCGTTCCGATCGTACTGCTACTCCCGAGCCCATTTTACCGGGGACCATCATTATCTCCGCGCTCAGATGGGAGGTCGAATCGAAGGTGTTGACCGCCTTAGAAGGGGTAACGCCCCCGGCTCGTTGCCCACCGAACCGATTGTTTGTGCCGGAGAGGTTACGGTCAGACGTTCTCCAGTGGGGTCATTGTTCCAGTGTTGCTTGTCACCCAGGGGTTAGTAGAACTAGATTTCTGGTCAAGCAACGATTTTGGTGGCCTGGTATGGCTCGTGACGTCCACGATTTCGTCTTGGCTTGTTCAGTTTGCGCTATTGGTAAGACTTCCAATCGACCTCCAGATGGGTTACTCTTACCGCTGTCTGTCCCTTCAAGACCCTGGTCCCACATTTCGCTAGATTTTATCACCGCCCTCCCGCCCTCTAAAGGCAATACGGTGATTTTAACCGTAGTGGACCGGTTCTCGAAGGCGACTCATTTTATTCCCTTGCCCAAATTACCTTCAGCCAAGGAAACAGCGGTAGCTGTCATTGACCACGTCTTCCGCATACATGGCCTCCCGACAGACGTGGTTTCTGACAGGGGTCCCCAATTTGTGTCCAAATTTTGGCGAGAGTTTTGTAAACTGTTAGGAGCGACTGTTAGTCTTTCTTCCGGGTTCCATCCCCAGAGCAATGGTCAAACCGAACGAGCCAATCAGGATGTCGAGAGGGTTTTGCGATGTTTGGTTTCCAATAATCCTTCGTCCTGGTGTCAGCAACTCTCAGTTGTGGAGTACGCACACAATTCTTTGCCAGTGTCATCTACGGGCATGTCTCCATTTAAGTGTAGTTTAGGGTACCAACCACCTAATTTTGTCAGTACGGAATCCGAGGTTTCGGTCCCCTCCGCACACGCATTAGTCCAGAGGTGTCACCGCACCTGGACCAGAGCTCGCAGAGCTCTGCTCCAGGCTAGGTCGCGCACCAAGGCTAAGGCCGATCGCCACCGGTCGAAGCCTCCCCGTTACGTCGTCGGTCAAAGAGTGTGGCTTTCTACCCAGAACATTCCTATGCGGTCCGTTTCTAACAAACTTGCTCCCAAATTTATTGGCCCGTTTTCTATTACCAAGATTATTAATCCGGTTACCGTGCGTCTTAGCCTTCCTCCGGCGTACAGGAGGATTCATCCCGTGTTCCACGTCTCCAAAATTAAATCGGTGATTTCTTCCCG